>NC_133198.1:48985000-49052500 GCF_049306965.1 Danio rerio | reverse complement strand
AGCGAGTTGGTTTGTAGCGAGACAGAAGGTTGGTTAGATAAACAGGAGCTCGATTATTTAGAGCTTTATAGGTGAGAAGTAATATTTTAAATTCAATACGAAACTTAACAGGCAGCCAGTGTAGGGAGGATAAAATTGGGGTTATATGATCATATTTTCTAGACCTGGTCAGAACTCTGGCAGCTGCATTTTGTACTAATTGAAGTTTGTTAATAGAGGATGCTGGGCAGCCAGCAAATAGAGCATTACAGTAATCCAGTCTCGAAGTCATAAAAGCATGGACTAGCTTTTCTGCATCTGAGATGGATAGCATATTTCGTAATTTAGCGATATTTCTCAGATGAAAGAAGGCGTAAAAGTAGACGAAACCTTTTGGCTCGAGATCTCAGCTCTTCACTTCCATTGATTTTTAGCCATTAAAACAGCTCGTTCTGCTGCTCATAAATTTTCCCTTGGCTTAGTCCCTTTATTAATCAGTGGTCACCACAGTGAAATGAACCACCAACTATTCCAGCATATGTTTATGCAGCAGATGCTGTTTCAGCTGCATCCCAGTACTGGCACAGTAGTGTTTGAACTGTGAGGGAAACTTGAGCACCTGGAGGAAACCCACACCAACACGGGGAGAAACTCCTTATAGAAATGCCAACTGACCCAGCCGGGACTTAAACCAGCGAACTTCTTGCTGTGAGGCCATAGTGCTAACCACTAAGCCACTGTGTCACCCTGCTTAATATTGCAAACTGATATTTTCTTTTTATATTATTCTACTTTTTCCCAGGAAGGGCATCCGCTGCGTAAAATATTTGCTGGATAAGTTGGCGGTTCACTCCGCTGTGGCGACCTCAGATTAATAAAGGGACTAAGCTGAAAAGAAAATGAATGAATGAATGAATTAATTAATTATTCTACTTTTTTATTATACTATTTTTAATTATTCTACTACGGAACTGAACTTAAACTCTGAAAACTGTACTGACACATTTTCAGTTTACTAGAACTTCTATGTGAAGCTGCTTTGACACAATCTACGTTGTAAAAGCGCTATAGAAATAAAGATGAATTGAATTGACCATTTTCTATTATTTATTATTCCTAGTAATTTCTACGACAATTGCAAAAACTAGCGATCTTCCGCATTGCGGAATAATATCATGCATGCTTAAAACACTAGTATTTAATCTAAATGACTATTATAAATTGTTTTTTGCCATTTTAAATTCTCTAAATTCCATTTTAATTGTTTATTTACACCTGTATAATTTTGTACATTAGAAAGCGTGACTTTCCCTTCCCTTAAAAATGCCTTACAGTACAAGTTTCATGTCTGCATGCAGCAAACCCAGACCACATCACTATCACATGATCTGTAGCCATAGGGAATGTACTGTAGAATCCTAGATTAATATTGTCAATCTACTGACCAAAATAAAAAATAACATTTATTATAAAGCTTTCTGGAATAATTGGATCTAATTATTAAATTACAATATTTCAATGTTTATTATTTTAGCAAGTGATTAAACTAATAACACAGACTCATCCAGGTACTACTGACCATTAGTGAATATAAGCCTGTTCTGCTCACAAACATGCATTTATTTAGCAAAAATACAGTAAAACTTAAACTATGATGTGTTTTTTGCAATGTTTAAGGTATTTTATTGGATGTAATTTTAAATGTGGTTATTTATTGTGGTTAGAAGCTGAATTTTAGGCATGAATAGTCTTCAGTGTTACATAACCCTACAAATATTCTAGTGTCAGGATTTTCTTTAAAAAATATTATCATTAGGGGGCATCATGGTGGCGCAGTGGGTAGCACGATCACCTCACAGCAAGAAAATCTGTTTCAAGTCCCGACTGGGTCAGTTCTGTGTGGAGTTTGCATGTTCTTCCTGTGTTCGCGTGGGTTTCCTCCAGGTGCTCTGGTTTCCCTCACAGTCCAAACACATGCGCTGTAGGGGGATTGAATAATTAAACTGTCTGTTGTGATAAGTGTGAATGCAAGAGTGTATGGGTGTTTCCCAGTGTTTGGTTACAGCTGGAAAGGCATCCGTTGCGTAAAACATATGCTGGATAAGTTGGCGGTTCATTCCGCTGTGGCGACCCCTAATTATTAAGCGACTAAGCTGAAGGAAAGTGAATGAATGACATTATCAGTGTTGTTTTCAGTTTGGGAAACCATTCAAATATCATTAAGATTTATTTACTCTTATTAATCACATTGTATAGCTTAAAAGTGAAAGTAAATACATTTATATTGGTAAAACTGATCAGAAAAGAAAATATTATATTGAAATTAAAAGCATGAAATCTATCAGAGTTTTTGTATAAGTCCTCCAGACTTATCCAACAGCTGCTGAGAAACCTGTAGTGCTTTATTCTGTGAAAACCAGGTTAGCGTTAGATGTACATGATCTCTTACTGCTCTAGTTTGTATATAGAGTAAATACAGATTTCAAAAGTATCGATTTTTAAACCATTTCTGTGAAAGGAACTTAGCTAACATCTGCTTACACTTTGTTCACAGGTCTGCAGATAGCACCATGGACTCCAGAAAGAGGTGAATGCAAGCACACTTGCACATCTTGATCAATTTAAGAGTTTACTCATTATGAGAATAATGTTCAGTTTCTTGTAAAGCGATTTTTTTTGCTTTGTAAGACCTCAATGTATCACTAGTATTCATTTTGTGTTTTTATTTTTACTCTGAAAATAGCAGGATATGCTGACTTGCATTAAATGAATCATAAATAACCACAGTTTTCTTTAATGTTTTACTGAAGAAAACAATTCTCCAATATCTTGTATGAAATACATGTGATCAAATTAGTAGCGCATTTTCATGTATATCCTAACTAGCTATTTAATGCATATGGCGATTACTGACCGACTATGATTTTTTTGTGTTTAGAGTATGCTTTTAAGTTTGGACCTTTTAAAAATATAAATTTTAATTATAAAATTATAATTAACATGTTATAGGTTTAAAAATAGTCTTATAAATGAGTATACACTCACCGGCCACTTTATTAGGTACACCTTACTAGTACCAGGTTGGACCCTTTTATCTTCAGAACTGCTTTAATCCTTCATGGCGTAGATTCAACAAGCTACTGGAAATATTCCTCAGAGATTTTGCTCCATATTGTCATGATAGCATCACACAGTTGCTGCAGATTTGTCGGCTGCACATCCATGATGCCAATCTCCCGTTCCACCACATCCCAAAGCTGCTCTATTGGATTGAGCTCTGGTGACTGTGGAGGACATTTGAGTACAGTGAACTCATCGTCATGTTCAAGAAACCAGTCTGAGATGATTGAGCTTTATGACATGCTGCGTTATCCTGCTGGAAGTAGCCATCAGAAGATGGAGACACTGTGCTCATAAAGGGATGGACATGGTCAGCAGCAATACTCAGGTAGGCTGTGGCGTTGATGCTCAATTGGTACTAATGGACCCAAAGAAAATCTCCCCCACACCATTACACCACCACCACCAGCCTGAACCGCTGATACAAGGCAGGATGATCCATGCTTTCATGTTGTCGGAGCCGAGCATCCGAATGTGTCAGCAGAAATGGAGACTCATCAGAGCAGCAACGTTTCTCCAATCTACAGTTTCGGAGAGCCTGTGTGAATTGTAAAATACTCGAACCAGCCTTTCTGGCACTAACAACCATGAAAGTTCAAAGTTCCCTTACTTCCACATCCTGATGCTCGCTTTGAACTGCAGCAGATCCTCTTGACCATGCCTACATGCCTAAATGCAGTGAGCTGCTGCCATGTGATTGGCTGATTAGAAATTTGCGCTAACAAGCAGTTGAACAAGTGTGCCTAATAAAGTGGGCGGTGAGTGTATATGTCCCTCAGTTGTACTCTTTACCACTAGGGGCGCATTTTTATACATGCTCCTTGATTTCTTATGAGTAATTTTTTTATTTTTAATATTTATTTGTAGGAAAACTGTAAGTCTGATTGGTCTGATGTGACAGCATCCTATTTGGCCTAGGGCCCATTTGGCTTGTAGCGTTAGACCCATAGGAGAATATTGATATAGAATTCCTTGGTTTATCAGAAACTGTAATAATGATAAGTTTAAATAGCGTAACACTATGTTGCCTTTCTCAAGCCAACATAATTAATGACTATTTTGGAGCCAAACTAATCCATAAATTGAATCTTTTAATAGGTCAGCAAATAATTACTATTCTAAATTGCAGAATTATACACTTTGACTGTTGTTTTTCTGGATGTTTTCATAAAGGAGATCCTCCTCTCCTGAGTCCAGCTGTGTGTCCATAAAGAGTGACGCTTCAATGGACAATCCACCAACACTCAGATTGGGAGAATCTCCTGCGAAACACAGGTGAGAACTGGGCTAAAAATCTCAAAAGGTGTACCACAGGTTTCTATTCTAGCACCTTTTTTATTTTCCACACTCTTAGTTACATTTGTGTTCCTAACAGGTCCTTAATGGTACATAATAATACCCAAAAGGTACAAATGCATACCTCCTAGTACCCTAAAGGTACAAAAGTTGCAGTAGTCGTATTGCAGAACATGCAATGTTGAGTCTGGATTAAAATTTATCATCTACATGTGTTTTTAAATCCTGTGACTATATGAGAATTTTAAAAGCATAAGAAATTGTACCATTTGTAACTTTAATAACAATTAATTGTATTGAATTATTTATGCAACGAAGACTATGCAGTATAAGAACTGTATACTTGAATGCTGTTAGACTCCTCAAAAAACATTCTTTCACTTGTACAGTATCTTTTTTTATTTCATTGATCTGTGCTTGTAGACTGTTTATTATATTTATTCAGATACACTCGCCTACAGAATCTTCCAAAAAATGATTCCATTTTTCTAAATAGAGCTATTCAAGTGATTTGGTGGTGTTCATATCGCAATATATATCGCAGAATAACAAAATATTGCAATGGTAGATTTTTCTATTATGCTGTCCTAGTATATGATGAGGAGTTTAATCTGTCTTTTTTGCATTGATGAATGTTCACTTGAACACACACATGTTGGTATTGGTGGTGTATAAGGACTCTCTATAGTCATAATGTAGTTTATACAGTAAAAACAGCTTATTATATGGCTGTAATCCACCTCTACCCCTAAACCCAACCCTCACAGCAAACCTGTGGCAAAATTTTAAAGCCATTAAATATCTACGAGTACAGTCCCTGACAAAAGTCTTGTCGCTTGTGTACAAATTGACTTTAAGTGTCACTGAAGTATATTTCTAATCAAGATTTTTTTACAAAAAATGGCTCATTTTGATCCCAACAGCTTTTGTAATAATGTTTCAGTACAAAATGAAACTGTCAAAAAGTATTCCTATAGTCCCAGCTTTGTAAAGCCAATTGAATCAATTTTTGCAAAGACATAAGTGTTGTCGCCTTGTCATATGAGCTTCACCTTTGACTAATAATGGATCAATTAGGTCTCAGGTGTGTATAAAAAGAACCACAGAACCTCTGCAAAAATGCCTAAGATTCACCCTGAGACTAAAGTGTTGATTATCAAGAGGCTCAAGACCAGATCCACTGCTGATGTGGCAGACACCTTTAAAGTGTCTCGGTGTCAAGTACAGAGGATTAAAAAAAGATTTGAAGAGAATGGAGATGTCTTTGACAAGCCCAGGGCCGGCAGACCTCGCAAGACAACTACTCGAGAGGACCGTTTGCTGGTTTGTTGTTTGAAAATCTTAGGCCAGCCCATTTTCCACTGCCGCAGAGCTTCACAAGACCTGGTCACCTTAAGTCTCTGTGTCAACCAGAACAGTTTGTTGGATTCTGTCTCGAAATGGCCTCCATGGCCGAATTAGTGCCCAGAAACCAGCACTAAACAAAAGACAATTGAAAAGCCATGTAGCATTTGCCAAGGCCCATAGCCTGCTAAATGGATGGACACTGGAAAAGTGGCAGAAGGTGGATTTTTCAGATGAATCTTCTGTTGAATTATGCCACAGTCGCTGCAAATATTGCAGGAGACCTACTGGAGCCCGCATGGATCCGAGATTCACCCAAAAAACATTGAAGTTTGGTGGTGGAAAAATCATGGCCTAGAGTTACATCCAGTATTGGGGTGTGCGAGAGATCTGCAGGGTGGAAGGCAACATCAATAGAAAAATTTCATAAGAAATCTTAGCTACCTCTTATATTCCCAACCATAAAAGAGGCCAAATTCTGCAGCAGGATGGTGCTCCATTGCATACTTCCATCTCCACATCAAAGTTCCTCAAGGCAAAGAAGATCAAGATGCTCCAGGGTTGGCCAGCCCAGTCACCAGTCATGAACATCATTGAGCATATGTGGGGTAGGATCAAAGAGGAAGCATGGAAAACGAAACCAAAGAATATTGATGAACTCTGGGAGTCCTGCAAGACTGCTTTCTTTGCTATTCCTGATGACTTCATCAACAAATTGTATGAATCCTTGCCAAATCGCATGGATTCAGTTCTTCAAGCTTATGGAAGTCATACAAGATATTAAATGTGGATCTCACTGCACCACTACTTAATTTGCTGACATATTTTTGTATCTGCAGTAAATTTGTTCAATTTCCATATAGGCGACAGAACATTTGTCTTGGCAAAATTTGACCTTTCTGTTTTGATTAAATGATAAATCTTCTTTAAGTGAAACTGATTTATTTCCGTGTATTAAACTACATTTGGGAGGGTTTTAGCTTTTCATATGAGCTCTTCCTAACACCAATTGATTAATTAAAAGTCAGGTTAACAGCAGGTGTTTCTACAAAATAGATAAGCAACAAGACTTTTGTCAGGCATTGTAAGTCATACCCATGTCATTATTCAGAAATGTGTCCTTGCAAATTACCAAAACCAGTAAATACACACACACACACACACACACACACACGTTTAACAACATGTTGCATTGTTTTTATACATCTGGTCTTGACAAATGTGACAGCATGTCCACCAAACAGGTACATATGTTAAATGGAGATTCATTAAAGATACTGTACAAAATAAACCTGATTTAACATCCACAAACCAGCACTAGTACTGTTGTTTGTTTGAAGCATTTCCGTTTACAGTTGTGTAGTGATACTTATGTAAACCTTTCCTGCTCTGTCTCTTTGTTGTGTTAGAGATAGCAGGGGAGATTTACTTATTACTCCAGGGCCGAATAATATTAGTTTCGGGATTAACTCCCTTCTCTTTTTGTTGCAGCCAGTGAATGAAAGAGGACACATGTAACTTGGTCCAAAAATGTATTACTCTCTGTGTGGTACAACAAAATAAGTCACCAAAAAAGGAACATCTTTGAAAACAGTCTCATTGCGAAAAAACTGCTCTTCTTTTCTGACTCTCCCTCTCCACTTCACACACATAAACACCAAATTGCAGTCCCCTTCCCTTAAAGGACCCACACATTTTACAACACTAAGCAGCTGTGGTCATTCCAGCATATCTTGCCATCTTTACTTTATTAAAAACATGCACTGTTTAATATCTTGTTTTCTATTATTGTTTTGGCAAAGTGTAATTAAAGTAAACAAGACAGCAAATTTCTGATTAGTAAGACAATGCCAGATTTATTCACCTAAACTGGCACATTGATGACATGATGATTTGTTCAGAATGCCATATAAAAATGTGTACTACATCTTGAGGTGAAGCTGCATCACAGAATGCTGAAATAGATCCATCTTTTAATTCCAGTCTCTTAACAAATCCTGCCTTGTATTGCCTCTCAAAATGTAAAAACTAAGAGCTGACTGATAGTATGCGACTGTCAATCCTTATCCGTGAGCGTAGTTAACTAATGCTACGCCACAGAGTGGATGGCCTCAAGATCAATCGCTTATGGATCATGGTTTAATTTTAGGACACTCTAAAAAAGGACTTGCTGGAATTATACCACTCTAATATTGCTGTACACACTACACACAATTCTGTGCAAACAGCTTTCAAAAGATAGCTGCTCTTTAAACATTTTAAATGCTGTTGTTTTTCTGGATGTTTTCATAAAGGAGATCCTCCTCTCTTGGATCCAGCTGTGTGTCCATGAAGAGCGACGCCTCAATGGACAATCCACCAACACTCAGATTGGGAGAATCTCCTGCGAAACACAGGTGAGGAATGCTCTTATGAATGAAGAACTGGGCTAAAAATTCATTCATTCATTCATTTTCACTTTATTAATCAGAGGTCGCCACTGCGAAATGAACCAGCAACTATTCCAGCACATGTTTTACGCAGTGGATGCCGTTCCACCTGCATCTCAGTACAGGAAAACACCCATACACCTTTATTCACACACACACACACTCATACACTACGCCCATTTTAGTTGATCAATCCCCCTATAGCGCATGTGTTTGGACTGTGGGGGAAACCAGAGCACCCGGAGGAAACCCACGCCAACACGGGGAGAACATGCAAACTCCACACAGAAACAACAACTGACCCAGCTGGGATTTGAGCGAGCGACCTTCTTGCTGAGAGGCCACAGTGCTAACAACTGAGCCACCGTGTCGCCGACACTAAAAATTATTATTTTACACAATTAATTACACAGTAGCATATTCAGTGAATCATGCAATAGAGCCCCGGCTGTGATAAACTGTAGATTACACACAGTAGATTACTGGAAAGAATCCTGATTCAAATTCAGCGCTTTTCACATCAATTATTGTTTCAAAGCAGCTTTACAATCAAATATACTCAAGTAAATGTACTAACACTTGGAATTGACAAATTTTTATTTATCTTAAAGGGTCATGAAACACCAGAACACATGTGTTGAGCTGTTGACAGTGGTATATGTGTCCCACACTGCTATAAACACTATTAGGACACCTATATTTCACTAAAAAGTGTAAATTGGTTGTTTTTGCGTTATTTCAAGCAAATTCGTACTTCCGGTTTGAAACGAATTTTTGAAGCTGCGTCACGGTCATGACATAATAGCGTGTATTCCAGCGTGCAGACTGGACGTCTGAGCCAGAGTGAGTCTTATTACGTCTTACAGTGTGCTGCATTAATGCATGAGTAAGGCTTGGTTCAAACCAATCAGCGCGCTCTATTGTGCAACTTCATTAATATTCATTACTGTCACCGTGTTTACACGACAGAGACGCCACGTTGTGTTGGCAAAACAAGCGTGAAGTGTTGCTTTTATAGTTTGCTGCAGTGAAGTTTTGTTTTCATTTTCTCTCTGTGAGAGCGCAGCTGGAGTCACGTGTGGATTAAGTGTACGCGACGCTCGACAACAATAACTTACGTGTCTAAGGAGGATTATTGTTTACCTGAGAGCTGTTCTCATCGGCAAACGCTGAGATCCGGATTCACTTTAGTCTTCTCTTAATAAAGACGCGGCTCTAGTTGCTGGTGATTGTTCTGTCTCTACAGATTTGGTAAGTGAGCGTCCAGTGCTCTTTGTTTATTCAGTTTGTTCGTATCTAACAAACTATTGCACCGAGTGTAAACATGTTAGCACCACAACCAAACTTTAACCTCGTGTAGGGTTTCTACCGCATTTAGTGACCGGAATAACACACGCGGCTTTCTGACGCTACCTGCCGTGTGCATCTAAGTTTCCGGGAAATGCTGAGGTTTTTTTTCTCTCATTCGCCGTGCGGTATCAAACATTGCATGAAAAATACACGCTTAGAGCAGATCCTCCAATCAAATATCTCGTTTGTCGCGAGGAACATGAATGAATTCCCTGAATGAAAGAGCCAAACTGCAGTTAAAGTCCACCATTTAATCATTTGGCAAATAATTCCACTACAGATGTCCATGTAGGTTAAACAACATCACTTTCTCCTGTGTGTGTGTGTGTGTGTGTGTGTGTGTGTGTGTGTGTGTGTGTGTGTGTGTGTGTGTGTGTGTGTGTGTGTGTGTGTGTGTGTGTGTGTGTGTGTGTGTGTGTGTGTGTGTGTGTGTGTGTGTGTGTGTGTGTGTATTTTGACTCTGAAACTCGCGCGTGCCCAAATAGACACTCCCACACCATCCCACTTTTCTTCCTCCGACACTCCCCCCTAAACAGAGCTGGACACGCCCACTTTTCTGACTTTTTCCAAAGTAGAGGTGTGAAAACACCCTGCTGAAACAAGGGGGTTTCATGGCCCTTTAAGGGGGTTAGTTCACCCCAACATGAAAATTGTTCTATGGTTTATTCACTCATAAGCCATCATAGGTGTATATGACTTTCTTTTTAAGTTGAAACCAATTACAGTTCATTTAAAAATGTGGCTTTTTCAGCTCTACAAAGGAGGTGCAACTTCAACTCTGTCTTCATTCTTACTATTGTTACCAGTGATCTTAAATGCACGACTTTAGTGCTGTAACCAAGCGGCAACCTCCCGCTCTCCCTCGGGAGGCCAATACGGAAGTAACTGAAACTGCAATTCATCCGAAATTCCGCTAGTCCTGGCTCCATAATAGAGCAAAGTTTAATTGAGCCCACTGTTAGAATGGCCAACTTTACAGCAGAAAAAAAGGTGTTTACAGCCTGGTACAAAGAATGATTTTGGTTAATACAGCTAATATTACTCTTCATGACAACTGTGAGGGGGTGAATATTTTTATAACTCATCCGTTTCCTTTATATTAAGTTATATTAAGTTTGCATAATTAAGGGCGTGGCCACTTGATTGACAGCTAGGTCTCGTTGGTCGCCGTCACTTCACCTCAGCTGAATCCTGCAGATTAGCCACTGATTTCAGCATATTCATCATATTTTTGTGTTGTTTTATGTGGCTTTACACAGTTAGTTGCCTTTTGGGATTATTTCCTACAATTATCAGATGATATGGGATGCTGTGTGCACTTAATTGTGCTCACAAACCATTCACGTGGCCTCTGTTTCCCATGTGAGTAAAGTTATATAGTTGTAAACCATCTCTATAAATGTATTTGTTTTATTTAAGATCATTTATCATTTTTAATGTTCTTTAGAGCTGTAATGCACTGCAGAATCTGACAGATTGAAGCGTTGTCATACAGTGTTATGCTTGATTTCATCAATAGTCCTGCATTAACTAACACAGACTACATCTGAAGTGTTTGGAAGTAATTCGCGTTTTCCTCCTGTAGGAAAACGTCATAAGAACAATGTTTAGTGGCTCAATGTATTACAGCAGTGTTTTTACAAGTCTAAACACTTTATTGATATAGTATACAGACGAGCACATGTGGTCAGAACACAAACAAGTCGCAGGTGATAAAGTATTGAGCGTTCTCCCAAAGTAAAGTTTGTCTAAGGGTACTTTCACACCTACACTTTTGTTTCGGAACCTGTCTTGTTTGCCCAGTTAGTGTGGTTTGTTTGGCATATGTAAAACCACCAATCGCTCTCAGATCCGCGCCAAATCAATCGCTCCGAGATCGCTTGAATAAGGCTGCTTTCACACCTGTGAATGGATTCAGTTGTTCTGAAACAGAGATTATAATTGTTACAGTGTTGCTCTTTGCTCTTGGAGCGGTTCACTTTCACACTGCAAAGTTTCTAATCGGACCAAAAGAGCTAAAACAAGTCACGTGTGAGTAAACTCTCCTCACATTGGTCAGTGTCAGGGTTTATTTTGCAGCGTCCCGCTCAGCTGTCAGGAGAGGTGGTGGTTTGGTGGTGATTGACAGGGTGCGTGCGCGACGTGTCTGAGGAGAGATGCGGTGGGGAGGGGTGAGAAGGGTGCGCGACGTAGCCTATTTGAGGACCGGGAGGGAGACGCGAGATTACCGGGAGATCATCACTCGTTTGCGGGCATCCGGAGACTCACGAAACTTCCCGCCCTACTCATAATTCTCTCTCCATATAGCCGTAAGCCTATTACATATCCATAAAACACTGTGATATAACCGCACTCGGATCAGATCGCTTTCTCACTGCAATCGAACCGATCCAGAGTTCGTTTCAATCGAGCCATTAAAATTCCTGTGGATCAGATATGTGCACCCCTGCTAACAATAAACATTCAGCCATTTTTTCATGTAATCAGCCACAATGCTCAAGTACTATTAATAATTGGAATAATGTACATCCAGCCAGTAGTTATCCCAAAGTAACCCTTCAGTCTCATACAACAGCCTAAACAACAAGCTGGAGGTACATTTACTTTACATACTGTATATATGCAGTGCATTTAATTGTTTTTAATTGTTTTTTTATAAAGGAGATCCTCCTCTCCTGAGTCCAGCTGTGTGTCCATGAAGAGCGACGCTTCAATGGACAATCCACCAACACTCAGATTGGGAGAATCTCCTGCTAAACACAGGTGAGAACTGGGCATCTCAATGGGTCTATCCTGTTAAAATAAAGGATACAATAAAATGACAAAATATGCATATGTTAAAAGTCCAAGCAGCATCCCACCAGCATCAAATCAAAGGAATAAAATCATGTTCTTCAGACTGAGGATGGACACTATGCGCTATTTGCTTTAGTAAATGTTTTCATGTTCATCTACAGTGACAACCAAAAGCGATCACAGTCAAATAAAGGCCAGAAGCAGCTAGACGCCATTTTCAAGGTGAGGTTTGTTTGTTTTTTAATTTAGGCCTGAATATTATTTAGCTCAATTTAATTCAATTCAAGTTTATTTGTATAGACCATTTTGAGGGATGTAAACAATAATAATGGTCCTGATGTATTTCCTGTTTTACATTTTAAATTTACAGAGCTTCTGAGGGTCCAAAAAGTTCCACGTATTGATGAATAATGTTACAATAGCTGTTGTAGCATCAAGTTTTGATTGAATCACCTCTTGTTACAGATATGAAATAGAATGACAATAAGCAGGAAATATTCATAGGCCATTGACATCACCACATTGAAACGGTCTATAGCACTTTTCACAATAATAATTGTTTTAAAGCAGCTATGCAAAAGGTGCACATTACATTGCATTACAATCAAAATCAGAAACGTTAAAGTTTTAAAATAAAATTTACCCTTATTTCTTACATTTGGCAGCTGATTTTGTTGCAGAGCCATTACCCTCCTTATTTAACTTGAGGCTCACTTCTAATGTAATACCTAAAATGTGGAAAATGCAATGGTTAGTGCAGTGTGCAATGGTTATCCAATAATAATTTAATATTGTTAATAGTTGCCATCTTTCGGACGCCGCCATCTCTATTCTGCCGCCCTACTCTAAGCAGATATAACTGAGGGCGCGAGAGGTGAGCCCACCTAGGTCGCCTCTATTCAAGTGGAGCTGCACACTGGTGGTGCTGTGAAGAGACCCCCCCTCCTGTTTGTGAAGTGCTTTGGGTGTATGGCCACACTGTAAATGCGCTATATAAATACACATTACATTACATAATGCTAATAATGTTACCCCATTATTAAAAAGGGGGAGATCATGCAGACCCGTCCTATTTCTAGACTGTCGATTTTAGTAAAAGTCTTTGAATCATTGATAAATGACCAACTAAAGCAATATTTGTCAGTTCATAATATTCTTCAGGATTATCAGTCAGGGTTCAGATCAGGACATAGTACTGTCACAGCAGCTACACTAGTCTAAAATGATATCATATCCTCTTTAGACAGTAAACAGTCCTGTGCTGCTCTATTTATTGATTTGTCCAAAGCTTTTGACTCTGTAGATCATAAACGTTCGAGGTTACAGAAGTAACCCTTCGTTCCCCGAGGAGGGGAACGGAAGTGCCATGAATGGGAGGATTCGGATCAGAAGCCGCTTATCTGGAGAGTATTGAACGGGCCAATGAATGAAATTAATTGGCAGCGTAAGCTTGCGCAGGTGTGCGACATCTGCAATTATCTCAGCATATAAGCACACCTGAAGCCAGCAGACGCCATCCTTTTAAGCTGAAGAGACTTTCAAACAGCTAAGGGACAGTCATTATGGCGACGGAATATGGCACTTCCGTTCCCCTCCTCGGGGAACGAAGGGTTACTTCTGTAACCTCGAACGTTCCCCTTCGGTTGGGGAACTTCAGTGCCATGAATGGGAGAATATGGAAAGCGCCACAATGACTGCACCTTACCAACACCCCCGATGAGGAGATAGTCAAGCAAGCGTGACGCACCCACATCATGGGGGGCGCGGTCCTCCAACGTGTCCCTGGCCCTAATTTATCCTACTTCAACAGAAGTTTTACGGATTTAGATATATTTTTTGGGAAGTCGTGAGCATCTAGATAATTCTAGGAATACGACAGTACGTTGGGAAGCGTGCAATCCCGATAGGGAGGACGCTGCGGAGGCCATCCGTTACCCAAGGGGGGGATAGATGGCAGAATTTACCTATGGACTAGCCCTAAAAAGGGGGAGTACGCATAGCAAAGAGTGGTTAGCGGAGAGGGAAGACACGGGTCCGCCCAGGGGGGGGACTTAACCGTGGCGGAATAAGCATATGGGATCGCCTAGTGGGGATCACGCATAGCAGGCACCTATACCCAAAACGCGGGCTGACCAGCGGGCAGACCTACAACGTAGTGGGCCAGCAAGTGACTCCTCCGCTGAGTCAGTGCTGGGGGCCACGGAGGAATCTGCAGGGCTCACCTGACGGGGAACTTTACTGACAGATAAAAAAGGCGCACGTACCTCCGTGTTAGGGAGAATGGCGCAGCAAGCGTGTTTCAACACCCTACCGAGTTGTCTCCTCAATCACCAAAGGGTTACCTAATACCCTTGAGGAAACCGGCTCCACTCGCAGATTGTAAAACCTTGCAAATGTGTTGGGTGTCGCCCAGCCCGCAGCTCTACAGATGTCTGTTAGAGAGGCGCCGCGTGCACGCGCCCAAGAGGATGCAACGCTCCGAGTGGAGTGTGCACGTACTCCCGGGGGACACGGCTGACCTCGACTCGAATAAGCGAGTGAAATGGCATCCACAATCCAGTGGGATAATCTTTGTTTCGATACGGCACTTCCCTGCTGCCGACCGCCATAACAGACAAAGAGCTGCTCAGATGATCTAAAATTCTGAGAACGGTCCACATAAATGCGCAGAGCGCGAACTGGACAAAGTAAAGAAAGGGCTGGGTCTGCCTCCTCCGGGGGCAGCGCTTGCAGGTTCACTACCTGATCTCTAAAGGGGGTGGTAGGAACCTTGGGCACATAACCGGGGCGGGGTCTCAGGATAACGTGAGAGTAATCCGGCCCGAATTCCAGGCACGAGTCACTGACCGAAAATGCCTCCAGGTCCCCGACCCTCTTGATGGAGGCCAACGCAACCAGCAGAGCTGTCTTCAGGGACAGAAATCTTAGAGATACTGATTCGAGTGGCTCAAAGGGATCGGATCGCAGACTCGTGAGAACGAGGGCGAGATCCCAAGAGGGCATGAGAGGGGGGCGAGATGGATTAATTCGCCTAGCACCCCTAAGGAACTGGATGACCAGGTTATGCTTTCCCACGGTGCCGCCAGCTACCGCGCTATGATAAGCGGAGATGGCGGCCACGTAAACCTTGAGAGTGGAGGGCGACAGCCTGCTGTCCAACTTCTCTTGAAGGAAAGAGAGCACAACACTAATCTGGCAATTTCGGGGGTCTTCTCTGCGAGAGACGCACCATTCAGTGAATAGACTCCACTTCAGGGCGTAGGCGCGCCTCGTGGAGGGGGCTCTAGCCTGAGTGATGGTATTAACCACCGCAGTCGGTAGGTTACCTAAGTCTTCCTCGCGTCTAGGGACCACACGTGGAGGTTCCAAAGATCGGGGCGAGGGTGCCAGATGGTGCCCTGTCCCTGAGAGAGTAGGTCCTCTCTCAAAGGGATCCGCCAGGGGAGGGCCGTCGCGAGGAGTGAGAGCTCTGATATCCAGGTCCGGTTGGGCCAAAGGGGCGCAACTAGCAGAACCTGTTCCTCGTCCTCCCTGACCTTGCACAGAAACTGCGCGAGCAGGCTCACTGGGGGAAACGCATACTTGCGCATGCCCCGAGGCCAGCTGTGGGCCAGTGCATCCGTGCCGAGAGAGCCCTCGGTCAGGGAAAAAAAACAACTGGCAGTGAGCGTTCTCGGGGGAAGCAAACAGATCGATCTGGGCCTCCCCGAATCGCGCCCATATCAGCTGAACAGACTCGGGGTGGAGTCTCCATTCTCCAGGGCGTAACAGCTGTCGTGAGAGCGCATCGGCTGCACGATTGAGCGTGCCTGGGACGTGAATGGCGCGCAGCGATTTCAGCCGCGGGTGACTCCAGAGGAGCAGACGGCGGGCGAGCTGAGACATGCGGCGAGAGCGCATACCCCCCATGCGGTTGATATACGCCGCCGCCGCCGTACTGTCCGTCCTGACCAGCACGTGTTGCCGCTCCAGCACCGGTAAAAAGCGGTGGAGAGCGAGGAACACTGCCAACAGCTCTAGGCGATTGATATGCCAATGCAGCTGGGCACCCTTCCAGAGGCCCGCAGCCGCATGCCCGCGACACACGGCCCCCCAACCCGTGTTGGAAGCGTCTGTTGAAACAACAACATGGCTGGACGCCTGTCCTAGAGGCACACCGGCCTGTAGGAACGAGGGGTCGTTCCAAGGGCTGAGGGCGCGGCGACACAGCGCAGTAACCGAGACCCGGTGTGTGCCCGCGTGCCATGCGCGTCTGGGGACCCGATCGTGAAGCCAGTGCTGAAGTGGTCTCATATGGAGCAACCCGAGCGGCGTGACGGCGGCTGCGGATGCCATATGCCCCAGGAGCCTCTGAAAGAACTTCAGTGGGACCACTAGTTTGCTGTCGAGCTCCCTCAGACAGTTCAGCAACAGGCGAGCGCGTTCCTCGGAGAGGTGCGCTACCATGGTGATCGAGTCCAGCTCCATCCCGAGAAAAGAAATCCTCTGCACGGGGGCGAGTTTGCTCTTTTCTCGGTTGACCTGAAGCCCCAGTAGGCGGAGATGCCGAAGCACCTTGTCCCTGTGCATAATCAATTGCTCCCGCGAGTGGGCTAAAATCAGCCAGTCGTCGAGATAATTGAGTATGCGAATGCCCGCGAGCCGAAGGGGCGCTAGGGCACCCTCCGCGAGTTTGGTGAAGACCCGCGGAGACAGAGAGAGCCCGAAGGGGAGGACCTTGTACTGCCACGCTCGACCCTCGAACGCAAACCGCAGAAATTGGCGGTGGCGTGGAAGAATGGAGACATGGAAATACGCGTCCTTCAGGTCTATGGCTGCAAACCAATCCCGAGGACGAACGCATTGGAGAATGCGCCTCTGCGTGAGCATTCTGAACGGCAGCTTGTGCAGACAGCGGTTCAAAACGCGCAGATCTAGGATTGGCCGTGACCCACCGCTCTTTTTGGGTACGATGAAGTATGGGCTGTAAAACCCACTCTCCATCTCGGCTGGAGGAACCGGCTCGATTGCACCCTTCGCCAGGAGGGCAGCAATCTCCTCTCGCAAGACAGGGGCGGACAGGGGGTTGACCCTGGAGAAATACACGCCCGTAAACTTGGGGGGCCGTTTCGCGAACTGAATCGCGTAACCGAGTCTGATTGTGCGTATGAGCCACCGCGAGGGGCTGGCCCGCGCTAACCAGGCAGGCAGAGCCCTCGCTAATGGAGTCATCGCTACAATCGCTGACGTACCAGCGGTGGGGCAGCGCGGAGTGGGTGTGCTGATCCGGGAAGCACGAGGGTCCCGCGGAAGAGCTGGAGGAGAGCGATTCGCTCTGGCTCCGCACCCTGACTCCGGAGAGGGGGCTGGAGGGCTGAGGAAAGGGAGACCGTCCCCCCAGCGCTCGTGAGCCACTGGCGAAGCACGTAGAGTCTGCGAGCCGGAAGGCAGCGCGTCCCGGACTGGCAGAACTCGTGCAGTCACATCCGGGGAAGGGAAAAAGTGCTCTTTTACTGATGTTTTGGTGGCACTGAAAAGTACCGTTGTTATCGGGGCCCCGCCCTCCAGCGGGGAAAGAGCAAGTTTCCTCTTCTCCGGATGGCCTGTCTCAGGGACGCTTCGCGGTCCGTTTACCGGACTTAACGGCGCCCTGGGCAGGAGGGGCTGCCTGCTTTCGAGGTGAACGCCGCGCCCGCTTGGCCGGAGGCGCAGGCGGGGGCGGGGCAGCACTCGTTGGCGGGCGCCCTCGGCGAGGAACAGCGGAGGTGGATGGCTCGGCGGGCGGAGCGGGCTTACAGCCACGCCGATAGATGACATTGCCCATCGCATCCGACTGCTCTTTCACCGCCTTGAATTCCTGGGTGAATTCACCGACGGTGTCGCCGAACAGGCCAGCCTGGGATATGGGCGAGTCAAGAAAGCGAACTTTGTCAACGTCGCGCATATCGGCCAGGTTTAGCCAGAGGTGGCGTTCCTGAACCACAAGTGTGGACATCGTCCTCCCCAGCGCACACGCGGCGGACTTAGTAGTCCGAAGAGCATAGTCGGTCGCGGTGCGCAGCTCATGTAATAAGCTTGGGTTGGACCCGCCCTCGTGCAGCTCGGCCAGCGCCTGCGCTTGGTAGCGCTGGTAGGTGGCCATCGCGTGCAAAGCAGAAGCAGCCTGGCCCGCAGCCTTATAAGCTCTGGCTCCGAGGGAGGCAGACAACCTACAGGCTTTGGACGGGAGGCGGGGCAAACCCCGCCACGTAGAGGCGCCGCGCGGACAAAGATTGACCGCGATAGCGCGCTCCACTGACGGGATCGCCTCATACCCCCTGGCAGCTCCGCCGTCAAGGGCGGTGAGGGCGGAGGCACTCGCAGCACGGGCAGAGAAAGGTGCCCTCCAGGACTGCGTGAGCCTACTGTGCACTTCCGGGAAGAAGGGGACGAGAGGCTTCGAAGGCTTCGCCTTCTGGTCCTCTACGTAGCACCCATCTAGTCGGTCCGGCCGCGGAGCTGGGGGATAAACCATCTCCAACCCCACGGCCGAAGCAGCCCGGGAAAGCACGGCTAACATGTCCGCTTCAGGATCCGATTTGACAGCGCTCACCTGCCCGGAGGGGGCGAGCGGGTCCGGATCTTCGTCGGACAGTGAAAGCCCACCCTCCGATGCCGCGGAGGACATCTGATCTCCGGTGTCAGCGAGTGTGAGAGCTACCATCTGGTTAGACGGATCACTCTCACCACCCGAAGCTTGGATGGAGCGCCGTGAGGAGCGAGAGGTCCGCGAGCCCGTGGGCGGCGGATTAGCTCCCGCTGAAACCCTCAGATCTGCCCGAGCGCCCGCTGCTTTTTTAGAGCAGGAGGCAACTGGGGTGGCTCGCTCTCTTGCGAAAGTTAGCCGCGATCTTAGCTGTGCAACGGTCATGGCATCGCAATGACGACATGAACCGCCCGCGAGCACCGCATTAACATGCTGGACCCCCAAACATGCAATGCAGTGATCGTGTCCATCATCCGGTGACAGGAAACCCCCGCATCCAGAAACGCACAGTCGGAGCGCCATCCTGAAAAGGACGTGCTGCACGACTGTGTTGCTCTTTTAGGAAAGTTGCAACTATACGCACCGCTCTGGAGGACCGGACCCAAAGAACCGCAGGCAAGGGAGTAACCCAGCTCGACCGTCTGCCACCGCGAAGACCCACTCTGGACCGGGAGACACACTCGTTCGCTCTGAAGTGCTGATCAGCAAGAGGAACCCTCATCGACTCACTCAGAAAGGATCTGAAGCGAAAAGGATGGCGTCTGCTGGCTTCAGGTGTGCTTATATGCTGAGATAATTGCAGATGTCGCACACCTGCGCAAGCTTACGCTGCCAATTAATTTCATTCATTGGCCCGTTCAATACTCTCCAGATAAGCGGCTTCTGATCCGAATCCTCCCATTCATGGCACTGAAGTTCCCCAACCGAAGGGGAACTAATGTTGCAGTGACTTAGGCTTTTAGGTTTTAGTCAATCTGCTCTAAACTGGTTTGAAAGTTACTTTTCAGAACGCACTCAGTGTGTGACTGTTGAAAATTATTCACGTCAACACTGGGATTCCCCAAGGATCTGTTTTAGCTCCATTGTTATTTTTTATCTACATTAACAATTTAGGCCATGGAATAGATTCAGCTAAAATACACCAGTGTGCAAATGATACAATAATATATACAGCGGCACACTTCTTAAACCAAGCTGTACAGTATTTACAGAACGCTTTTCAAGTACTACAGTGTACATTGCAGGATTTAAAATTGGTTTTAAATAAATAAAAAAAGACTAAATATATGATTTTTGTGATTTCAGGACCTTGAGGAAACAAACATAGATGAGATGAGGAAAGTGTTGAGAAGATTCAAGATGCTGCTTAGTCCAGATTACTCTGTGAGAGATGAGGAGGAGGAGGAAGGTCAACGTCAAATAAACGAGGCATTTCTGAAGATCACTCTTCATGCCCTCCAGAAGATGAACCAGACGGACCTCGCTAGCAAACTACAAACCAGTACGAGACAATACTCTCTAGTGTCCTAGCTGGTAGATGTTAGTATTTATATGTGGAACCCTCAAATAAAAGACTTTAGCCCTAGCACTTTATAACCCTGATCGGACTTATGCTAGATTCACATGGGGAGTCAGTATGAGCACTGGCACAATCGTTATGGCAAAAGGCAATTATATTGAACTGCATTTTTAATACATGAAAATACTCTTTTCTGATGCATTTGGCGATTTTGTGGTCAGCCTGGTCACCACTGTTGTGTCTGCTGGTGATTTGCTGGTTGTACTGTGGTGCTGCTGTTTTCAATGCTCAGGTCTCTGCTCCACTTTAGTTTAGAACTTAGAGTCCCAGTTCTAAAGTTTATTTGTAAGCTTTATGCATGCTAGCTGGCACTTTCAGGCCCCGTTTACACTAGAGCGTTTTAGTTTTAAAACGGCGTTTTAGCTGCAGCCCATCTACCCAGATGAGAGCTCTGCTAGTCGGACTTCTCATCAAGCATCTCCAACTGGATCTAATCTCACTATATTTATTAAACGGGATATTTCATTCATCTTGTTGTCTTTATCTAACGACATGTTCCCTGACTTTAGTCATTGGAATCGATTACTTGTTCTCAGGTAACGTGTTTTGGCTGAGCGCAAAGATAAGTTAATGATTAATGTAACCACGTACATTCTGTATATTGACTGATCGCTTGCCTTTATTTCCTATAATGCATAAACTTATTGTATGTTATACTTTTATAATGGCCATTATCGATTATTAAAACTGATATTTAGCAGAAGAGAAGATGTGTTTCGTATTTTCACTGAAATTGAAAGGAGGCCGTTGTTATCGGCTCCGTTTTGTTATAAATATCCACACAGTGAAGATGACGCTCATATATGCAGCACGACGCTTCAACATTTCTGCTGTCTGTTGCTAATATTAAAATGAAAATAGGCAGTTCCTTAAATCATGTTTACATTTTATTGTTGAGAAAGTGAAACAACGTAGCCAGGGTGATGTGAATGAAGTTATAAAGTACACTGTTCCCTTTGAAGATTTACCCGTGTCCTCGGTATAGTCTGTTTTCCATATCAAACTGAGAAGAAGAGACTGCAGCCTTGATCAAACTTGCGAAGTCTGAACTTACAAGGAGAGGATGCAGGACTGAACTGTGTGTAGGCTACTTAATATTGAGGAAAAGCCCCAATCAGAGAGGCGAATCTCAGCAGCCCCGCCTCCGTTTTCAGATGTCTCCGTTTTCCATCATCCACACTGAGACGGAGCAGCAGCGTTTCAGAATGAAAACGGCCTCTCTAGCGTTTTCGAAACGCTCCGTTTTCGGCGCTCGAGAACTCCGGCGTAGTGTGGACGGATGGCGTAACCATAGCAAAACTTATGCGTTTTCAAACTAAAACACATTAGTGTAAACGGGGCCTCAGTATGGCATGTAAAATGGTATTAAAATTCACCCTGGTAACATTTAACGCTGAAAAAAGCATACAAGTTCAGGTTGGTTGGACAGTTAAACAATTGTGTTGCATCACTTAAATTGTTATTTGTGGTGTAAATTGCAGAGTTAATCTCCGTGAGTCAACAACAGCTCAAATCCAGACTGAAGCAGAGATTTGAGAGATTTACTGAAGGAGTCTCAAATCGAGGCAATACAAAACTTCTGAATGACATCTACACAGAGGTTTACATCACTGAGGGAGGGGCTGGAAACATTGACGATGAGCACGAGGTGAGACAGATCGAGACCTCGTCGTCCAGATTTCCAGAGATACCGATTAGATGTTGCGACATCTTCAAATCCTTACTGGGACAGGACAAAGCCATCAGAACGGTTCTGACCAAAGGAGTAGCTGGAATCGGAAAAACCGCTTCTGTGCAGAAGTTCATCCTAGACTGGGCAGAAGGAAAAGCCAATCAGGATGTTCACTTCATATTTCCGCTTCCTTTCAGAGACTTGAATTTGATAAAGGAGAAACGGATGAGTCTGATGGAGCTCCTTTGCTGTTTTTGCCCAGAACTAAAACCGATAGACTATAACAACTTCAAAACAGTCTTCATCTATGATGGTCTGGATGAGTGGCGCCTTCCTCTGGATTTCCGGAACAATGAGATTTTGTGGGATATGAACAAAGTGGCCTCTGTGGATGCACTGCTTACCAACCTCCTCCAGGGGAACCTGCTTCCTTCTGCTGTCCACTGGATCACCACACGACCAGCCGCAGCCTGTCAGATCCCAGCTGAGTTTATTGATCGGGTCACCGAGGTACGAGGGTTCAAAGATCTTCAGAGAGCAGAGTATTTCTGGAAAAGAATAAAAGATCAGAATCTTGCCAACAAGATCATCACACACATTCAATCATCAAGAAGCCTTCACATCATGTGCCGCATCCCAGTGTTCTGCTGGATCTCCGCCACTGTTCTTGAGAAGATCTTTGGTGAAGCGAATAGTGCAGACATTCCCAAAACTCTCACTCAAATGTTCATACACCTGCTGATCGTTCAGACCAATCTGAAGACCCAGAAATATGACCGAGAATGTGATGTAAATCTTGAGAAGGCAAGAAAGAGCATCTTGTCACTTGCGAAACTGGCATTTGAGCAACTGGAGAAAGGGAACCTGATCTTCTATGAAGAGGATTTGAAACAGTGTGGCATTGATGTCCGAGAAGCGTCCGTGTGCTCTGGAGTGTGTACCCAGATCTTTCGGGAAGAGTTTGGGCTGCAGCTTCAAAAGGTGTTTAGCTTTGTACATCTGAGTGTTCAGGAGTTTCTCGCTGCCTTGTTTAAGTTTCTTTCCTTTGCTGAAGAAAACAACAAGTCCTCAATGACACAGTTTATGAAGAACGAAGTGGACAGGGCCTTGCAGAGTCCGAACGGACACCTTGATCTCTTCTTACGTTTTCTTCTGGGTCTTTCACTGGACTCCAATCAGACTCTCCTACAGGGATTATTCACTCCGTTGGATACCTCTCACAGCAGAGACGAGACTATTGAGTATATAAAAAGTAAAATCAGAGAAAATCCGTCTCCGGAGAGATCCATCAATCTGTTTTACTGCCTAAATGAGCTGAATGATCATTCTCTGGTGCAGGAGGTCCAAACATATCTAACCAGCACACGCAGCCATCGCCTCTCTGGAGTGAAACTGTCTCCGGCCCTGTGGTCAGCACTGGTGTTTGTGTTGCTGAACTCGACAAAGGACCTGGACGAGTTTGAGCTCAGGCAATACGATTTTACAGAGGAGTGTCTTCTGAGGCTGCTACCGGTGGTCAAAGCTTCCAGAAAAGCAGAGTGAGTATATTCAAGAAGCTCATTTTAACATTCAGGGACAGTTGTTACGTGTTTGATGTTTATAGTGTTAGTTCAGCCAAAAAAGTAAATGATTATAATAATTACACTCCCTCATGTTGTTAAAAACCCCTGAGATCTTCAATCATATTCAGAACTCAAATGAAGATATTTTAGATAAAGTCTGAGCTCCTTCTTTCTCCATCATGACCCAGGTAAACTAACCCTTTAAAAGAAATGATGTTGTAACATTTAAGTAATAAAATGATACAGGCCGTTGTCTCAGGCAGATCAATACTGCCAGATCAATACCCAAACAAAATGAGGGTAAGTTTCAGCAGTAGAATAGTAAACAAAAAAAATTATAGAAAATATACAAGTTATCAACAATAAGAGAAATTTTTTACACAAATGAAAATAGGAGTGCACACCAAATCGAATAGATTAACAAAACAATCCTTGAATTAAAATTTCCAAACTAACAACAAAATAAGAAAAAATAAGCCCAAAATTTTCAGCATTTCCAGAAAAAAAAAGAACAATTAGCTTTTCTCCAATCGTAACGGCTGGCGTTCACTCCAAAGAGTTCAGTTTGAGTCTCATCAGAGCAGAGAGTTTAGTTTCTGATGCTCTGAGTCCTCCTTTGGCAAACTCCAGGCGGGGAGTGTCTTCCGTCTGGCCGCTCTACCATACAGATGCCTGATTGGTGGATTGCTGCACAGATGGTTGTCCTTCTGTAAGGTTCTCCTCTCTCCACAGAAGAACATTGGAGCTCAGACAGAGTGACCATCGGGTTATTGATCACCTCCCTGACTAAGTCCCTTCTCCCCGATCACTCAGCTTAGATGGCCGGCCAGCTCTAGGAAGAGTCCTGCTGGTTAAACATCTTCCACTTAAGGATGATGGAGGCCGCTGTGCTCAGTGGAGCTTTCAGAGCAGCAGAAATGTTTCTGTAAGCTTCCCCAGCCTTGTGCCTCCAGACAACCCTGTCTCTGAGGTCTACAGACGATTCCTTTGTCTTCATGCTTGGTTTGAGCTTTGACATGCACTGTCGACCCTGGACCCTTATATAGACAGGTTTATGTCTTTAAAGATCATGTCCAATCAGCTGAATTGAGCACAGGTGAACTCCAGTAAAGCTGCTGAAACATCTCCAGAATGATCAGTGGAAACAGAATGAACCTGAGCTCCATTTAGAGCTTCATGCCAAAGCCTGTGAATACTGATGTACATGTGATTTATCAGCTGTTTTATTCTTAATAAATTTGCTACAATTTCTAAAACTTTTTTTCACTTTGTCATTATGGGGGATTGTGTGTGGAATGTTGAGGAAATTTATTAATTTAATCCATTTTGGAATACGACTGTAACATAAAGAAATGTGGAAAAAGTGAAGCGCTATCAATACTTTCCGCGTGCACTGTATGTGCCAAACTAATAAAATGACCCCAGATCTAAACAGATTACCATTGTTTTCTGTGTATATCTGAATACTATTGGAGATTAATGCAGATTTGTTGTTTCTCTGTCAGTTTGAAAGGTGGTAATCTCACAGATCAGATCTGTTCAGCTCTGGCCTCTGCTCTCAGCTCGAGCTCCTGCTGTCTGCGAGAACTGGACCTCAGTGAAAACAGGCTCCAGCTTTCAGGAATACGACTTTTCTCTGCAGGACTGAAGAGCCCTAACTGTAAGCTGGAGATACTCAAGTAAGTACTTTTCCAATTTAACATTTTATGATGTGTTCCGATGTTTTATATGTGCTTAGTGTAAATAGTTTGAAACTGAATGCAAGTGTTTCTGCAGGTTGAGCAACTGCAGTATTAGAGAGGAAGGCTGTGCTTCTCTGGTTTCTGCTCTTCTCTCAAACCCGTCTCATCTGAGAGAACTCAACCTGAACTCCAATCAACCAGGATATTCAACAGTGAAGCTTTTGTCTGATCTTCTGGAGAATCCACACTGTAAACTGGAGAAACTACAGTGAGTGATGTTGTATTGTATTACACGGCTCGGTATTATTCTCTCTGGAATATTGGATTCTGTTTGCTCATTCACAACATTGCAAGGTCTGTCATTCTCAGACTCAGCTGCAAATCATCTTGACCATGTGTTGCCAAACTTGTTCTTGGAGGGCCTGTCTCCTGCAGAGTTTATCTCCAACTCAAATAAAACACACCTGGGCAAGCTAATCAAGGTTTTAATAGGTATACTTGAAACTTCCACGCAGGAATGTTGAGGCAAGTTGGAACTAAACCCTGCAGAACACTGGCGCTCCAGGACAGATTTTGTTGACCATGGATCTTGACTATTAGTGAATATATTCTTATATATATATATATCAGAGGTGGTGTAACCACGGGGAGTAACACTGACAACAGAAGGTAGGATCCAATATGCAGGTTTATTCACAGTCAGGCAAGCAGTGGTCAATACGGGAGCAAACAGGTATGTGAGGACAATCCAGAATCGTAGTCAGTTTAACAATCAAGAGGTCGAAAGGCAGGCGGCAGACAAGGATAACTAAATAAACAAGGCTAGGTTCAAAACACAGAGAAACAAGACCAGGATAACGCGTTGTAATGCTACTTTACAGTGAACAAGACTCGGCAACATGTGTGTGGAACAAAGGGGTATAAATAGTCCAAACAATCATTGTGTGAGTGGCTTCAGCTGTGAGAGTGCAATCAGTGTTGATCTAGAACCGGTTGTGTGTGTGTGTGGCATGACTGGGTGTTGTAGTCAATAACATGGCAGATATGTAGTTCAATGAGTGTGAATGTTTGTGTGTGAATGTTTACCAGCGACATCTGGTGGTTGTTCGCTGGTGAACATGACAGGTGGAAAGTAACGAATTACATTTTCTCATGTTACTGTACTTAAGTAGTTTTTTTGAGAATTTGTACTTTTTAGAGTAATTTTTAAAATCTGTTATTTTACTTTTACTTAAGTATGATTTGCCTAAAGTATTGTATTTCGCTACATTTTAAATCATATCTGTTACTGAGTAAAAAATCAATATATAAAATATTGCAAAGGAAAAATAAGAAAAGATGCGCCCGGAAACTACGTTACTGCAGCGGCAGAGTGAGAAAAGCATGCAGTGAACTTGTCTATTTACTGTTGCTGGAGTTGAATGGATATCGCCTGACTTTAGAAAGTTTTCAGCTAAATGCCTGTCAGCCCCAGCAATGACAAGGTAAGCTATGAATACGCTTGCATATTACCTATTTTTGTGGTGCTTATTTTGTAATGTGCATTGTATATGGTTGCCATGACAGCTTTAAGGGATAGCTCACTCTAAACTGACAACTCTGTCACATACTAGCCCCTTGCTTGTAACAAGCTTGTTTGATTCTGTTTCTTATGTTAAACACAAAAGATGATATTTTTTTAAGAATGCTGGGTAGTTGTATCCATTGATTTCCATAGTAATTTTTCCTGCTGATCATATAAGCTTGTCCTGCTATTTATATAAGTTACATAAATATATTCGGAAAGATTTTTATCCCCGAAACAACACGGCCGAAAAAGTATTTTGTGATAATGCAACTGCGGAAACACTTCGCTGCACTTGATCCACGATAAATCACTACTTCGCGCAAATAAAAATGCATGTACATGATATTGATCCAGACCGTGATGGATGCGGGAAGACTTTCCCATCGCACACGCAATACAGCTGAAGCAGCGCGTGGGCCACTCATAGGTAGAGCAGAAGCAGCGCACAGGTGTTTTACACAGACTGCATCAGCAACACGAACCTCATCGGTGTTTTTTGCACAAATAAATCTATCTCTGTCTATTTTAGTTACCTGTCTATCTTTATATATAAATACACTATGTTTACTTTTTATCTGCACCAAGGCCCGCAGCAACTTTACCCCGTGCTGTTTCCTTAACCTGCAACTCTTTATTTTACATATTATATCATAAAGAACTGTATGCTTCTCAAGCTCGATCAGGAGTGTCATTCATGTCTTCTCTGGTGCACTCAGAGAGGACAATCACCTGTGATAACATGTCGTTTTGTTTTTGATTGTCAGCATGATTCAGGACTATTTATAATAAGATTTGTACAATACAATTATAATGATATTTATACATGATCAAACGAGTGTGCAGTTTAGCAAAGCTGATTAAAAAAACTGTTTTAAAATGTGTTATGTAGTTCAGGCCCAAACAAATATTTGTTGCATTTTTAATAGTTTAAGTTAATTTGATTGACTATATCAAAATCTGTGGATATTATCGATGCATTTATTGGGTAAAATAAAGTTGCTACCTTTTACTGTAATAAGCTTGGTACACAGTTGTAGTCATACATGCAAAGCTATATATTTAATATTGAAAAGAAAAGACTTTGAATAAACACATCTCTGTGTGAAGCCTCAGCTGGGCCAGTTGGCATTTCTGTGTGGACATGCGGTACAGGTGAATTGGGTAAGCTAAAATTGTTCGTAGTGCATGTGCGTAAATGAGTGTGTATGGGTGTTTCCCAAGGAGGGGTGTTCAAACTCTGTCCTGGAGGGCCGGTGTCCTGGAGAGTTTAGCTCCAACCCTAATCAAACACGCCTGTACCAGCTATAATCAAACTCTTACTACTGGAAATTTCCTGGCACGAGGACCGAGTTTGGACACCATTGGGTTAAAGTAACCTAAAAGTAATACAAAAGTAGTGTAACACATTTCTGAGACATTAATATTGTAATGTAACTAATTCCAAAAACAATCAGTATCACAGTGTGAAAGGGGCTATTAACGGGGACTTGGAACAAAATTGTCTATGCACAATTTAGCAAACACAGCACATGTTGCATTAGAATTTTCTCATTTGTTTAAATTGTTAAATAGAATTATCTGTAAAATATTTTAATTTTTAAAGTTGTTTATTCAAAGAGAAGAAACAATATCTGGGTTATAATGTATATTTTACAATAAAAACTAAATGTAGCATGTCTCGCTGTCATTTGAAACATGCAATTCATAACACACGAGAGGGCCTATAATGTATGCAGTGTGTAAACTTACAGGGAGTGTTGGTCAATAGTCTTACTGCGCACCACTTTATTGAACTCCAATATCTCTGAGGGAGATTATGTTACCAGATAGCCAATATTAACTTAAAAGATTTTAAAAATAAAAGGCATTTTAAAAAAGCAACATCACACAAATCGCCAACAAATAAAACTGGCACCTGTCTTGCCAGTGTATGCTGTGTAGTGCAGAGGTTCTCAAAGTGGGGGTCGGGACCCCCCGAGGGGTCGCGGGACAATGAAGGGGGGTCGCCTGGTGATTTTCAAAAATCAATAAATTTTTATTAAACCTTAAGATTTACTGTATTTTATCAATAATCTACTGAAGAGAAAAAAATAGTCGTTTATAGTTACTATAAACTATATAGTTACTATAGTAGCTTATAGTTACTAGTTCTATTGGATTGTGACTTCTCGGGTAATTACATTATACTAAAGACACAGCAATACTGTCAGATGCAGCAGATTTTGTAACACCAGGTTAAACTTTCTAGCCCATTTACAGCACTGACATACATAAAAAAACTAAGAATAGACTTGGGCCTATTGGTGTGTTTGTGCGTGTCATTGCATACAAGGTTTCTGTATTCATAACCACCACCTCAGAGAATATTGGGGGTCACAAGTCACTGGCATTGTCATTTTGGGGGTCACGGGCTGCAAAGTTTGGGAACCCCTGGTGTAGTGTGTATAGCGCCCTGTCAACTGCCGCTGATGAGAGAAAGAAAGAGCGCGCGTAAGAGCTCAAAGCTGGCATATAACCAAAAGCAAGATCATATTGTTATAAATATTCCGTTAACAATACTTATCGAAATATTTATACATTTACATGAAATGTTTATTGAGATTGTGTGATCTGTATAGACTGTCTGATCTTTACAAAAGCTGTAAACTGCACGAGTGCGGTGACAACACATGTTTATCTCTGACAAGAAGCTTTTATTTAGCCTGTAGTCTTTAGGTTTTTTTTTTACATAATGTTCCAGTACTTAAAATGTCTTTTATTTTATATTTATAGTTTATAAATAAAATGAGCGCTAGCTTGTTTAGCTGTGATCATTATGCAAGAATCATATGTCATATTCGGTTTATTATTCAGTAGATGAATGCGTTTTATTAACGACTAAGCTATTAATATATAATACATTAGGCTAATTATTACATTAAGACATCGAGGTCAGGTAGGACAAAAAAATCACATCTGTATAGTGAATTACTCTTGAGTGGTATCGGTGCATGGTATCGGCCTTTCATGTCCGATACAAGTACGCGTATTTTAACCAAGTATCGACCCGATACCCCATACTGGTATCGATGCATCCTTACTTTTGAGAAATAGTTACTCTTTACTCTTTACTCATGAGTACATTTTTAATGAGTTAATTTTTACTTTTACTTGAGTAGATTTATAGACATGTAACTTTTACTTAAGTAAATTTTTTGGAAGTAACAGTACTTTTACTTTAGTAGAAGATTTTTGTTACTCTTTCCACCTCTGATATATATATATATATATATATATATATATATATATATATATATATATATATATATATATATATATATATATGTTCTTGAATGTGTGTTGAGCTGTAAATGTACAGTAAGCTGTGTTTCCCCCTCTGTAGGTTGTATAACTGCTGTATTGGTGAGGAAGGCTGTGCTGCTCTGGCTTTAGCTCTGATATCAAACCCGTCTCATCTGAGAGAACTCAATCTGAACAATAATGAACCAGGCGATTCAGGAGTGAAGCTTCTCTCTGATCTGCTGAAGGATCCGCGCTGTAAACTGGAGAAACTACAGTGAGTGACATCATCTAAATAAGAAAACAAATGTGTGTTTCTTACATTTATTAGTGTTTATTCACATTCAAATGAATATAAATGATTAGCTATGAAGCATATGAATTGAAATTAGGGATGTCGTGGTTTGATACTTGTATATTACTTTTAGAATATACGTTTAGTGCACATTTTGAGTTCATTAAGGTTTATTCAAATAAATGCATTATAAAGAATTGGACAGAGTAAAATTATTACATTATATGAGAATGATGTATGTTTATGTATATTTTTATCACAGTAAAATTGAATCCATTATTAATGTAAAATAATGCAAAATGCTATAATGTGATATGGAACATTTGATTCTGAGTTGATGGTAACAGATTTGTAATTTTTCATCATGTTGTGCCTTAGCTGCAGAAGCTAACCTCAAAGCAGACTCCACACGAGTGTCTAAAACACACTTTTTGTGTATTTTTATCATATTATTGTGTTTTAAACAGTGAATTTACTGAAATATGACAGTAAGAGAGTAAACACATAATTAATGGTAGATGCAGTGATTCTGTTGAGAATCTTATTCACACTGAATATTGAAAAGAAATGTTAAAGTCAGGCATCAAAGAGCCGTAAGCGTCAGGTGTTTTCTTTCTTTCTGCAGGCTTAATGGTAGCAATATCAGAGAGAAAGATTGTGCTGCTTTCATTTCATCTCTTCTATCAAACCCGTTTCATCTGAGGGAACTCAGTTTGAGCTGGAACAAACCTGGCGACTCTGGAGTCAAGCTTTTGTCAGATCTTCTGAAAGATTCTCGCTGTAAACTGGAAAAACTGGAGTGAGTGACATTTTTCCACAGGTTTTACAGGTCACCACAATAAAATTAGTCAAATGGCCTGTCCAAACTTGCCCAAAATGAACCTAAAACTAGCTCAATAGCCAATTGAAATAACCCAATGGCCAATCAAAATTCAACTAGTGGCCAATCAAAATAGGTCAAATAATTGCCCATTGGCCGTTTAAAACTCATCTAGTGGCCAATCACAATAGCCAGAAAAATTGCCCAATGGCCAATCACAATAGCCTAAAAAATTGCCCAATGGCCCATCAAAACTCATCTAGTGGCTAATGAAAACTAGCGTAATGGCCAATCAAAAATAGTCGAAAAGTATCCCAATGGCCAATTAAAAATAGCCTAAAAAATTGCCCAATGCCCAATCAAAACACACCCAGCGGGCAATCAAATCTAGCTTAATGGCTAATCAAAAAAAGGCAAAACTAGCCCAATGGCCTAACATACCTAGCCTAGTGGCCAATGAAAACTAACCCAATGTCCAATCAAAAATAACCAAAAGTAGCTTATTGGCCAATCAAAAATGGCCAAAACTAGCCCAATGGCCAATCAAAAATAGCCAAAACTAGCCCAATGGCCAATCAAAAATAATAAAAACTAGCCCAATGGCCAATCCAAAATGCCAAAACTAGCCCAATGGCTAATCAAAAATAGCCAAAACTAGCCCATTGGCCAATCCAAAAATGGCCAAAACTAGCTCAATGGGCTACCAAAAATAGCAAAACTAGCCCATTGGCCAATCAAAAATAGCCAAAAAGTAGCCCTATAGCCAATCAAACAAGCCCAGTAATCAAAATATGCCCCTCCTAAACTCGCTGTGAATTTTTTTTTTAATCTGAGGCGTATGTGTTGTGTGTTGTGGATAGTTGTTGTGTAGTTTTGGAAAGCTTTTCAAACTGGATTTGTTAGCTGGGATTTATTTTTGCTCATTCTAATATAAATGTTGGTTACTCTTATTTACCATTTCATTACATTAATCATCTTTCAACTTCATAATTTGTACAGTTTTTAAAGTCTTTTTTCCACTCAGGCTGGAGTGCTGCAGTATTATAGAGGAAGGCTGTGCTGCTCTGGCTTTAGCACTTGTATCAAACCCATCTCACCTGAGAGAACTCAATCTAAACAATAATGAACCAGGAGACCTAGGAGTGAACCTTTTGTCTTTTCTTCTGAAAAATCCACAATGTAAACTAGAGAAACTGGAGTGAGTGTACTCCACTTTATATTTCATTCATCATTCTAATGTTTATAGTTTGCTGTTGTTGAGCAGTAAATGTTTTCTTTAGGCTGGAATACTGCTGCATAGGTGCAAAAAGTTGTGCTTCTCTGGCTTCTGCTTTTGTATCCAACCCGTCTCATCTGAGAGAACTCAATCTGAACTGGAACACACCAGAATATCCTGCAGTGAAGCTTCTGTCTGATTATCTGAAGGATCCACACTGTAAACTGGAGAAACTACAGTGAGTGATATTATTTATTTGTAAACTTCATGATAGATTTAAAGGTGCACTAAGCTTTTGTTGAAAAGCTATAAGTCTGGCGATTTCATTGTTCAATAAACTGATTTTGCATCGGTTCAAAGATTTTTAAAATCCATCAAGTCTAGAGCACCATCTGCTGTTAAAAAGGACCCTAGAGCACGGCTTAGAGCGCCATCTGCTGTTAAAAGAAGCCTAGAGCAAGGCCTAGAGCGCCATCTGCTGTTAAAAGAAGCCTAGAGCAAGGCCTAGAGCGCCATCTGCTGTTAAAACGGAGCCTAGAGCATGTCTTATAGCCCCATCTGCTGTTAAAAAGGAGCCTAGAGCATGGCCTAGAGCGCCAACTGCTGTTAAAAAGGAGCCTAGAGCACGGCTTAGAGCGCCATCTGCTGTTAAAAAGGAGCCTAGTGCACAGCCTAGAGCGCCATCTGCTGTTAAAAAGGAGCCTAGTGCACAGCCTAGAGCGCCATCTACTGATAAAAAGGAGCCTAGAGCATGGCATAGAAAGCCATCTGCTGTTAAAAAGGAGGCTAAAGCACAGCCTAGAGCTCCATCTGCTGTTTAAAATAGCCTAAAGCACAGCCTAGAGCGCCATCTGCTGTTTAAAATAGCCTAAAGCACAGCCTAGAGCGCCATCTGCTGTTTAAAATAGCCTTGAGCACAGCCTAGAGCGCCATCTACTGATAAAAAGGAGCCTAGAGCATGGCATAGAGAGCCATCTGCTGTTAAAAAGGAGCCTAGAGCACAGCCTAGAGCGCCATCTGCTGTTAAAAAGGAGCCTAGATCACAGCCTAGAGCGCCAACTGCTGTTAAAAAAGAGTCTAGAGGACGGCCTAGAGCGCCATCTGCTGCTGTTAAAAAGGACCCTAGAGCACAGCCTAGAGCGCCATCTGCTGTTAAAAGGAGCCTAGAGCACGACCTAGAGCGCCAACTGCTGTTAAAAAGAAGCCTAGTGCACGGCCTAAAACGGCATCTGCTGTTGTTAAAAAGGACCCTGGAGCACAGCCTAGATCGCCAACTTCTGTTAAAAAGGAGCCTAGAGCACTGCCTAAAGCGCCATCTGCTGTTGTTAAAAAGGACCCTAGAGTGCCATCTGCTGTTAAAAAGGAGCCTAGTGCACAGCCTAGAGCGCCATCTGCTGTTAAAAAGAAGCCTAGTGCACAGTCTAGAGCGCCATCTGCTGTTAAAAAGAAGCCTAGAGCACGGCCTATAGCACTATCTGCTGTTAAAAATCAGTTATAAACAAGCCTAGACCAGTGCTTTCAAATATCAACATAGTTTGGCAAATATTCGCTCAGTTCACCTTTAAATCCAAGCGCTGTCTTATACACGACAATCCCTTTGAATGAATGTGTGTTGAGCTGTAAATGTACAGTAAGCTGTGTTTCCCCCTCTGTAGGTTGTATAACTGCTGTATTGGTGAGGAAGGCTGTGCTGCACTGGCTTTAGCTCTGATATCAAACCCGTCTCATCTGAGAGAACTCAATCTGAACAATAATGAACCAGGCGATTCAGGAGTGAAGCTTCTCTCTGATCTGCTGAAGGATCCGCGCTGTAAACTGGAGAAACTACAGTGAGTGACATCATCTAAATAAGAAAACAAATGTGTGTTTCTTACATTTATTAGTGTTTATTCACATTCAAATGAATATAAATGATTAGCTATGAAGCATATGAATTGAAATAAGGGATGTCGTGATTTGATGCTTGTATATTTCATGCTGTAAACTGGAGAAACTACAGTGAGTGATGTTATGTTGCTGTATTTTTGGAAAATATTAGTGTACAATCAAAAATATGTTTTTTTTTAAATATAGAGACTCAACAAAAAAAGTGTATTTAAGTAGTTTTGTGTGTGTTTTTTTATGAAATGTTAATTAATATATTAATATTGTTAATCTTAATTTTTAATAAATTAAAGATGGAATTAGGACGATTGTAAGGGACCTTTAGGGCCCACAAGGACACTATTTGTTAAAAAATATTGTTATGGTACAGAAGTGTTTTTCTCTTTGTATCCGCAGGCTGGAATACTGCTGTATCGGTGAGGAAGGTTGTGCTGCTCTGGTTTCAGGTCTGAAATCGAACCCGTCACACCTGAGGGAACTCAATCTGAACAGAAACGAACCTGGAAACTTAGGTGCAAAGATGCTGTCAGATCTCCTGAAGGATCCGCTGTTTGAACTTGAGAAACTAGAGTGAGTCACAGGTTCATCATACTGTATATAAGGCTGCAAAATATACATTGCATCAGGATGAGGATTTACAGTTAAAGTCAAAATTATTTGTCCTTCTGTTAAATATATAATCTTCTTCAAATATTCCCTGATTCAGAAATTGTTCACAGTATTTCCTCTAATATTTGTTCTTCTGGAGAAAGTCTTATTTGTTATATTTTGGCTAGAATAAAAGCAGTTTTTAATGGTTTTAAATCCATTTTAAGGTCAATATTATTGGCCCCTTCAGCAATATTAGTGTTGGATTGTCTCCAGAACAAACCACTGTTATACAATGACTTGCCTAATTACCCTAACTTTACCCTAATTACCCTAGTGAAGCCTTTAAATGTCACTTTAAGCTGTATAGAAGTGTCTTGAAGAATATCTAGTCTAATATTATTTACTGTCATCATGACGAAGAGAAAATAAACCAGTTATTAGAGATGAGTTATTAACACTGTTATGATTAGAAATGTGCTGAAAGAAATGTTGCCGTCCCTTGCAGAGCAAAATCAATATCTCCTCTAAAAATACAAAGAACAAAAAACATGTCGGTTCATCAATGACATTTTAATCAATTATAACTTGCTTTTGCTAATGTGTTGAGATGTTTTCCTCTTTCTCTGCGCAGGCTCGATGACTGCAGTATTGAAAACAATGGTTTTGCTGATCTAGTTTCAGGCCTGAAATCAAACCCATCAAACATCAGAGAGCTCAATCTGAACTCTAATAAATTCATCTTCTCTGGATTAAATCTACTCTGTGACCTGCTGAGAGATCAGCAGTGTAAACTGCGGAAGCTACAGTGAGTGATGTTTTTCATTTATGTCAAATTTGTATGTAATAGGGTTACACATGGCTTAGTGGCTAGCACTGTGGCCTCATAACAAGAAGGTCACTGGTTTAGGGACCGGCTGGCTCATTTGGCATTTCTGTGTGGAGTTTGCATGTTCTCCCTGTGTTGGCGTGGGTTTCACTTTGTATGCTCTGGTTTTCCCCACAGTCCAAACACATGCGCTATAGGGGAATTGATGAACTAAATTGTAGTGTGTGTATGTGTGTGTGTGTGAGAATGAGTGTGTATGGGTGTTTCCCAGTAAAGAGTTGCTGCTGGAAGATCATCCGCTGTGTAAAACATATAATATAATATAATTTAATATAATATATATATAATATAATATAATATACTACAATATAATATAATATGCTAAAATTAAATTTAATATGATATATAATTTAATATAATTTAATATAATATACTATGATATAATATACTATAATATAATATAGTATAATATCATATAATATATTATTTAATTTAATTTAATATAATATAATATGTTTTAATATAATATAATTTAATTTAATTTAATATAATTTAATATATTATAATATCATAATCTAATATAATATAGTATAATATAATATAATTTAATATAATATAATATTTTTTAATATAATATAATATAATTTAGAATACTATAATATAATATAATATAATATAATATAATATGTAGTATAATATAATTTAATCTAATATAATATAATTTTATATAATTTAATTTAATATAATATAATATAATAGAATTTAATATAATATGATATAATATAATATAATATTATATTATATTATATTATATTATATTATATTATATTATATTATATTATATGTTTTAATATAATATAATATAATTTATAATAGTATAATATAACAGGGCTCGAAATTAACTTTTTTACTTGGTAGCACCGGTGCTCCCAACTTCAAATATTTAGGAGCACCAAAAATTTTTTAGGAGCACCAGAAAAAATTTAGGAGCACCCACCAAAAATGAATGAGCACAGCTGCAAATTGTTTTTTAAGGGATTTATTGTATTTTAAAACAACATTAATAGGACTAACAAAAACCAGAAACAACTATCTAACTAATGCTGCGAAGACATTGATATTTGTGTGCAATAATTCCAAAATGAATGTCAAATAATTATAGAATATTAATGATGATGAAAATGACAATAATAGTAATGAATTCCATTTCTCATTGTGATGCTGCCTTAAATGTGCATGAATGTAGGTTATCTGCTATAAAAAGTCTGTTACTTTATGAAAAATAATTGTATAGTTTGCATCAAACCAAAATGAAGCATTGCAGTAAGAAATATTTATTTTGTACTGCTGTTTTTATATGCATGTCAATTTAATAAATAATATTTCTGCTACAAAACAAACAAAAGATTATAATAAATCATTCAATTCAATGATGAAAGCTGCAAAGCAGTCATCAGTAAATAAATAAAAAAATAATATACACCTTAAAAAAGAATAGACAAAAGAAAGTAAGTAAAGTCTCACTTCTATCACTCTTTAAAAGTTTTGGTTTCAGTTTGTGTCAATTTAAAGGTTCAGTCTGAGCTGATCTTCATTTTTCTGTGTTTGTGGAAAAGCTGGCGAGTCAGCCGACGCAATTTATAAGTAGGCAGCGCAAGATTATTGTGCTAACCATCGGCGCAAATCCGGTCTTTGTTTTGAGCCGCAGTTTCAGTGTAAACTTAGTAAAGGCGAGCTTCTTCTGACTTTTAGCGGACGTTTGCGCTGAACACGCAGTGAATGCAACGCATGGAGATTTGGGCACCTTCTCCAAGAAGCGCGTACTCGATTGATCACAGCTGGCGGATCATTATTCACCACGTGACGTGTCATGATCGCTTTCATCTGCGCCTTAACTTTAGGTGGGGTTTTCAAACTTGTGTGCTTTAAGTTTTTACTCTTCAGCCGTTTGTATTTCCCGTGGTCATAAAAGCTCCTTCCCTGTCATCTGACAGCGGAATACTTTGAGTGATTGACAGCTAATATGAACCAATATAGCGGCAGGGAAGAGCGATTCAGCACGTTTTTACAAAAAATCAAAACAGGCGCACTACAACCATTATCTGCAGTCGCACTAATGCTCCCAGATATATTATGAGGTCGCATAGATTAATTTTCGGGCGCATATGCGACCAAAATGGTCGCAATTTCGAGCCCTGTATAATATAATATAATATAATATATATAATATGTTATAATATAATATAATTTATAATACTATAATATAACATAATATAATATAATATAATATAATATAATATAATATAATATAATATAATATAATATAATAAAATATATAGTATATTATAATTTAATCTAATATAATATAATTTTATATAATTTAATTTAATTTAATGTAATATAATTTTATATAATATGATATAATATAATATAATATAATATAATTAATGTAATATAATATAATTAATGTAATATAATATAATCACATTCTCTGCAATTATTGGGTATATCTGTTTTCATATTTGTCTTTTTTTGCCTTGTGTTATTTCATTTTAAGTGCAAATGCTAAATTAATTTTTAGCTACATCTAGAAAAAAAGGTTCCTCTTTAAAACAGAACCCATCAGCAGAACTAAAGGGGTTGTTTTGGTGTCAAAATTTGATATAGATTACTTTTTTTGTGCTGATTAAGCCTTTCTCAGTTCTTTTGGTTTATAAACATGTCCAGACCCAACAGTGAGATTTTTCAAGTTTCAAGAGATCTGCAACATCAACAGCCTGAGGTATCAAGACATCTCTGCTGCCCATTACATTACAAACCACAGGAGAGGGACAATTCTCCAGCAGGATAGCGCTCCTGCTCATACTTCAGAATCAAGTAGTCCAGTTATTATTTCCTGTTAAAACTTGGATAGGCCACAAGACTTTTGTCAGGTAGTGTATATATTAATCCAGCTAAAATGAGTTTACAGTGTGTTCTGTACACTCATCGATTAACACCTGAGTAAATTATTAGCAGGATGAAGCGTGAAGCAATATTATCAAAACGGCTTCAAACCAGGGTTGGCGAAAGTTACTTTTGAAAGTAATGCATTACAATATTGAGTTACTCCCCAAAAAGGTTACTGGTTGCTGTATGGTAAGTACTATTACTTTTAAATTACTTTTCTTACCTAACTGAGGCTTGATCTCTTTCAGAACTAGCAGGATTTTGCTTCTTTTTTAATAGAGGAGCTCTGCAATTAACAATGCACTGTATAATCTTCATTTACCTTTAAAAAAACACATAAAAATTATAATTTAGGATAATAGAATATGCTGTGAACTTCCTGACGCAAAGCTCTACATGCTGTACTGTATATACAGATTAATGAACATTTAAAGCAATTGGTTTGCTACTTTTGTTCTTTTAGTATTATTATCACAGTAAAATCAGTGTGCATTGAGACTTTAATCCCATTACCTTTTCTTCATGTGTTCAAAATAATGAGAATGGTAGAAATGTTTAGCTCTGTCATCTTGCTTTCTGTCTGTTCTTGCATTCTCTTATTAACTGTGTGATTTATTGCGACTAAATTAAAATTAATTCTGCTATTTATTTTTTAAAAGCTATTTAATTCAATTCAATTCATTTCAGTTTTATTTGTACAGCACTTTTACAATGTAGATTGTGTCAAAGCAGCTTCACATAGAAGATCATAGTAAATATAAACAGTGTAGTTCAGTTTTCAGAAGTTCAGTTTAGTTCAGTTCAGTGTGGTTTAATAATCACTACTGAGAGTCCAAACACTGAAGAGCAAATCCATCAATGTACAGCTCTACAGATCCAGAATCATGCAAGCCAGTGGCGACAGCTGAGAGGGAAAAACTTTACCTATTGGCGAAAGTGAAGAATTAAAAAACCTGGAGAGAAACCAGGCTCATATGGGCACGACCATTTCTCCACTGGCCAAACGTCTTGTGCAGAGCTGCAGTCTAGCTGCTGGAGGCTGGAAAGCGTTTGACATCAGCGAGATTTGTCTGTCCCTGGAGTCTCACATGAATCAGTCTCATCCTCTCCCCTCCTCCATGACCACCACAGCAGCTGCTCAGGATACGGCCTGGTCCAGGATTATGGAAACCTTGAGATCATATCGTCGCTGGTCTTGGATCGCATCAGTGGCACTGCATAGTCTGAGGGTCTCGGGATGAGAATCCCCAGGTGGAAATGGAGAATAAAGAGAATAATTAGCGTCGCTGCTGTTCATAGTGCATGTAAATGAGATGCAGAAACCTGTGTGGAGCACATTCATGCATCATACCGCTAACTGATGCACTGAGTGTATGCTTTACTAAACAGATAGGGTCTTTAAACTAGTTTTAAACTGAAAGAGTGTGTCTGAGCCTCGGACGTTATCAAGAAGGCTATTCTAGAGTGTAGGAGCCATAAATGAGAAGGCTCGACCTCCTTTAGTGGACTGCTATTCTAGGCACTACCAGAAGCCCTGAGTTTTGAGATCTTAAAGAGCGGGTTGGATTGTAGCGAGACAGAAGGTTGGTTAGATAAACAGGAGCTCGATTATTTAGAGCTTTATAGGTGAGAAGTAATATTTTAAATTCAATACGAAACTCAACAGGCAGCCAGTGTAAGGAGGATAACACTGGGGTAATATGATCGTACTATCTTGGCCTGGTCAGAACTCTGGCTGCTGCATTTTGTACAAATTACAATTTGTTAATAGAGGATGCTGGGCAGCCAGCAAATAGAGCATTACAGTAATCCAGCCTCGAATTCATAAAAGCATGGACTAGCTTTTCTGCATCTGAGATGGATAGCATATTTCGTAATTTAGCGATATTTCTCAGATGAAAGAAGGCAGTTTTGTGACATGGGATATATGGTTTTCCAAAGTTAAATTGCTGTCTAATATGACACCTTTTATAGTAGCGCTAACGCTAACTTTGTATCCCTCTAATTGTAGATTGATTTGTGAGATCTGCTGTGTACAAGATTTAGGCAGCTCGCTCTCTGCAACTCTCACATGATCGCCCACTGAAGCTAAGTAGGGCTGCGCCCGGTCAGTATCTAGACGGGAGACCACATGGGAAAGCTAGGTTGCTGCCGGAAGTTGTGTTAGTGAGGCCAGCTGGGGGCGATCAACCTGCGGTCTGTGTGGGTCCTAATGCCCCAGTATAGTGACGGGGACTCTATACTGCTCAGTGAGCGCCGTCTTTTGGATGAGACGTTAAACTGAAGTCCTGACTCTCTGTGCTCTTAATAATCCCAGGATGTCCTTGGTCCCTGTCTTTCATGGCCTCCTAACCCTCCCCATATCATAATTGGCTTCATCACTCTGTCTCCTCTCCACCAATCAGCTGGTGTGTGGTCTGGCACAATATATGCCGTCACGTCATCCAGGTGGATTCTTCACTCTGGTGGTGCATGAGGAGATCCCCCCCCCCCCCCTGTGTGTAAAGCGCTTTGAGTGCAGAGGAAAGCGCTATATAAATGTAAGGAATTATTATTATTATTTAGGCCCAATAAGTAATAATTCTGTTTTGTCTGAGTTTAAGGGAAGGAAATTGTTGGTTATACTAAAAAGTAATGTGTATTACATTTTTAAAAAGTAACTAATATTATTACTGAATCTTTCAAAAGTAATTAATTACTTTACTGGTTACTTAGAAAAGTCATATTATTATTTAACTCAGTTTACCATGACAGTTCATAACAACCCAGTGTGATATTTTCTGTTCAGGCTGGAGTGCTGCAATATAGATGAGGAAGGCTGTGCTGCTCTGGCTTTAGCACTGATATCTAACCCGTCTCATCTGAGAGAACTCAATCTGAATTACAACAATCCAGGAGGCCTTGGAGTGAAGCTTCTGTCTGTTCTTCTGAAGAATCCACACTGTAAACTGGAGAAACTGGAGTGAGTGGTATTTATTACTTTATTATGGCAATCAGGCAATGAGCGCTATGACCAAAATCCTATATCATGATAACAGATTGCAAATACCTTTAAGCAATTCTTTTACATAATTTAGATGACCAGTCTGGATGCATGCAGAAAGTTGCACAATTTGTTTACATTTAGCATTTTATTTATCAACATGTTATATTGCGCTTGCAATAATTACTTTCTTTTTTAAAGTGCTTTATAATTCATTACTCTGTATTTTATTCATTCATTAATTTTCCATCGGCTTGCTCCCTTTATTCATCAGTGGTTGCCACAGTGGAATGAACCGCCAACTTATCCAGCAAATGTTTTACACAGCGGATGCCCTTCCAGCCGCAACCCAGTACTGGGAAACACCCATACATACTCATTCACACACACGCTCATACACTATGGCCAATGTAGCTCATCAGTTCCCCTATAGCGCATGTGTTTGGACTGTGGGGGAAACCCACACGAACACAGGCAGAACATGCAAACTCCACACAGAAACGCCAACTGACACAGCCGGCACCTTCTTGCTGTGAGGCCACAGTGCTAACCACTTGGCCACCGTGCCGCCCCATAAAAGTCTCTTCAACTTCCAATTAATGCAGGCATTAATGATTATTATTATTTTTAATTTTTTATATTGTAGCCAACTTGCTGCTGTAAACAGGAGCATGCAGTGCTTGCCCTGCCTCCGAGTCCTTTTGGGGTGCGTTTCTGAAAACCATCATTAGCCAACTAAGGTCAAAAGTTCCTTTGTTACAAATATAGTTTGTTGATATGGCCTATCCCAAATCCATTGTTCCAACAAACATTCGCAAACTGCATTGCAAACTTGTGCACTTCCAACTATACTTCTGGAGCTGTAGTTAGAAAGAGAGATCCTGGCTTTGTTCCATTCCCTCTTATCCCCCCATGCCCTATTCATTAAGAACATTCTGACATTTAAACTTAGAACTATTTCAAAAATAAAGCAGTAAAGTCATCTCTCTTAGGTGTAATTTGCTTTCAAACTATTTTTACAGTTCAGCTTTAGCGATCTTCATGTTTACAATTGAACCTTCGCTAAGCCCCGCCCTGCTTAGTTACTGTTTCTACGCCTGTCAAGATATTTTGTGAGATATTCGAGAAAGCCAGACAAAAAAAGCACTGCAGTATGTGTTACAGGGGTATACTCACCACATAATAGGCAACTGATTGTTAGAGAATAATTCAATCAAAGTTGAAGCTAGCTTAGCCTAGCCGCTTCATACGCTGCCCATCCTTAGCTCATGTTCAGCAGGAGAGATGACATTTACAAATAATCTAATAATAACAAATGAAACTGTGATTTATCTATTTTTGGCCAAAAAGCCTGATAGACTATTGTTGTGCAATGAAATATAGCGCTACTAACCCACAAGGAAACACGCATGACTGCTTCTACATAGTTCATTCATAGAAAGAGCAGCCAGAAAGGGGAAACTGATGGACTTGTGCCAAATATAAGCATCATTGACTCATAACAAAGTACAGTAAGTTGACTATTACTGTCAGTGTGTTTGTGTGCTCTTTATAAATTAATGAAAAACAGCTGCGGGTAGTTAACGTTAATGTATATTAATCGCAAGTGCTCAGTTTGTGATCATATCTCGGTTTTGCTCTGTTGATTTGTAATTTCAAATATTCGTAGCTTGAAATAGATGGAAAGTTCAAGAATGAAATTCAGTAAAGTTAGCTGCAGATTCGCAGATTCGTATTTTCTGGATCATGTCATTATGATCTATTCTCTATTAGTATGACTAACGTTACTATGGCGAAGGCTTAAACTGAGAATTACTTATAATATCGAGCGAAAAAAAAAGAAAAAGACAGCTGTGAAGCATTACCTGCTTTGTGTTTTTGTAGGAAACGCAGTTTAGATCTGTTTAGGGTGAGAGGTGTGTGAGTTATTGCTACCTGTCTATCACTGAATGTGTCAGGAATATCAAAACAAAACTAACTTAGCCCCGCTCCTTTAGCGCCCCTCACACAGCTTGATCCACGCTGGCATTTCTCCTCTGGGGTTTTTGGTTTTGAAAAGGGAAAAAATTCTACGCTTTGGCCTGTTTCCCTCGCTTGAAAGCTTGATAGAGCCCCTGCGCGTAGCTACAGTTGCTAATCCACGATTGGTGGGTGGCGGTTATTGGGTGTGGCTTAACGAAGGGTCTCTTGCGCCCCAATAATATCCAGCTGCAGACCCGCAGAACCACACACGTTTCAGGCACACACAATCCAGCACACACAATCTAGGCAAACCATATATGGTTACGGCGAATGTTAATGTTAACATATTTTCAGACATTATCATCAATATATTTTTAAATATAGTTAATAAATATTGTACACCATAAACAATAGCGCATTCTATTTTACCAATATGGTGATCATGACGGGTAAATGGAAAACGTTGTTCGCCATTCAATATAATGGACTAAGTTTTCTATCATCCATCATAGATGATCAATCACCATTTATCTGTCAGTATGGCAGATACTCGTTTGCTGGCCTTGCTGAGCGATATAAATTGGACAGGTTTAATTTATATAATGGATTCATTTATAATGAAGGAAAATCAAGTTAATATAGTCAATAATACATCTTTATATGTAATACAAATCTTTTTACACGTTTAAATGTATTTATTAATATTTTACTGAAGTAATTAATAGTATTTATTTGCTTAATTTTCTAATAACTTTTTTATTTAGGATTTCCCACATTAAATACTATAATTTATAGTAAGTAATATTTTGTTTTTAAAACATAAAGTACTGGTAATTTGTGGTAATTGTTGCAACAAATTTAGCAATACAAGCAAATTAACTGTTAATAATTTTATATATATATATATATATATATATATATATATATATATATATATATATATATATATATATATATATATTTATTTATATATATATATATATATATATATATATATATATATATATATATATATATATATATATATATATATATATATATATAACAGTTGCTACAGTTTAGTAAAGGTTTTAGTAAAGGTTATATAATTAGATAATCAGTTAAGATTTATAGCTATTATATATTGTTTAAATGATTAACTATAGTAATTCATTTTAATGTGACATTATTGTTTGCTTTTTTATATTTAACAGCAAAACGATTTTAACCAAGTATGATAATATTATGATCCTTAATTAGATTATTATACTTAATTCCCTCTAATTTTCTACAGTTAGATGGTCTATTATGTTTTCTTTGTATGTGGATACATGAATAAAGTCATAAGTGTTTGACCAATTATTTTTATTTACGTAATCTGAGTTCAGAAAAGATAATAATGACTAATAATGACATGATGACTGAAGTGGGAAGCCATAAACCTTTCAAAGTCTAATGAATAGCAATTGTAGCACCGGCGGTCTCGATCGCCATATTTGTGAAATACAGTAGGTGGCGACAATGCTCTTAAGGAGTTAGTTAGTTACCATATATGGTTTGCCTAGATCGTGTGCGCTAGATTGTGTGTGCCTGGGACGAGTGTGGTTCTGCGGGTCTGCAGCTGGATATATCTCCTTGCGCTCCCTTTGAAAACATTGATGTCATTTTGAACACAGCCGTGGCGTGTCTCATGACGAACGCTATAGGTAAGCGATTATTTAAAAGCGGAATTTATGCTACTTGTTCAAAGTTTGTGAAAAAAAAAAAAGCATACGTTAATGCTTTTAATTTATAGTGGGTTGTTAATTATCTGTACTGTATATGACGTGTCAAATTATAAAAGTAGACTTTCAACATCATTAATATTATTATTGAAGTAAAGTTTTATTATTAAAAAGATTATTTTTCATTTCTAATAAATATTAAATGTCAATTTTTAATAAATTGCCTGATTATTTATTTATTTATAAGATTTATATGTGATATTAGAATACGTGTTAGCTTCTGTGAGTGATTTGATGTTTGAGAATAGGATATGTAATGTTGTCAGTAATATTTGTAAAGGAAGCGCAGGCTCTATATGTGTCGTTTACTTCAGTTAATATAGAAAGCGAGTGCATGTTTTTAACAAAACTAATATTGGATTTTATTTTTGATGTGTGTGTGTGTGTGTGTGTGTGTGTGTGTGTGTGTGTGTGTGTGTGTGTGTGTGTGTGTGTGTAGAACAATATAATTTGCGCAAATAAATGATAGGGTTCTTCTCTAAAGAAGCTGTTCCTCCACCCTGTTTAGAGCATCATTATGGGTGTTTTACGTTATAACTAACATGGTTCAAGCAATGGATCTGCGACAGAGAAACTACGGGTTTTGGGAAACACTTATCATTCTTTTCCCAAACCATGCATCATACTATGATAGTTCAGCTGTGAGTTACGTCATTGTTTGGGAAACGCACCTCTGATTGGACCCCTGCTGTGGAACTGACATTAATAAGCACTGCATTAAAAGTTGAAACACTTTTCTCTTGAAAAACACAGTGCTCATGCTGCAAAAGATGCATTGCAATGGAAAAACATGTTCTGTTTGAATGACCCCTTAGCACTGCTTTTTTTTACCTAGGCTTATGAAGCTGATAGATACCCTAACAGTTGATCCCAGCTATACCCAAGGTGAAACAATATAACCGTATAGATAACCTAGGTCCTTGTTTATCTGGTATGTGAAAGCTCTATATCGAACCAAATCATGTTCTGAGACTTTATTCTAATTAATGCATTTCTGCATTTATGCTTTGTTTGTGTGTTTATTTTAGCCCCAGGTTATTACTGCTCAGCATTGCTACTTAACTAAGTGTGTCTTTCTCTTTGTCTCTGCAGGTTGTCTCATTGCAGTATTTCAGAGAATTACCTTGCTGCTCTAAATTCAGCTCTGAGTTCAAACCCAGCACACTTGAGGGAACTCAATTTGAACTACAATGAGAACACTAGACAATGACACAAATCAACTAGAAGCACAGCAATTTAAACTAGTTAGGCTGTGTGTTTTATATACAAGCATATGATGTGTGTTTATATATAATATATTCATCCTCCTGTTTGAATTCTTTCTCAAATACTTCCCAAGTGATGTTTAACAGAGCAAGGACAGTTTCACAGTATTTCCTGTTATGTTTTTTTATCTGGAACAAAAAACATTTTTTTGTTTAGCTAGAATGAAATTATTATGGTCAAATAAGCGTAATCTAGAGGCCTTTGTCTTTCATATAAGCGACTTCTGACACCAAAGGATCAACTAAAGGTCAATGTATTATTTCTGTTCCTAAAACTTGGATAGGCCACAAGACTTTAGTCAGGTAGCGTATACTATATATCATGATAAAAGTATTAGCATTTAATAGCAATAAGAAAATTATCATTATAAGCTTAGTTTCATTTGGAAATACATCATCATACTGAAAAGTCTGCAGAAGCTTCAAGTTCACTCAGGCTTTAGATTATAAATGCAGCTCCAGTGAGCTGATGATGTATATATTCAATGCATATACTTTATAACTTAAGATGTAATGTTTTATTTGAACTTCATTTAATCTGGTGAAAGCTTTACTGAGAATCAAAATCTTATACAGGACTGTCCTGACTATAGGCAGCCTGGATATGCAAATACAAATATGACAAGTCACAACAAATAATGAAAAAACACAAACATAGAGCTTTAAAAGCTTGCATATGTTTAGCTCACGCAAAACAATTTAAGAATTACTTAAGGACACACATTTACATTTCGTTTCATTTCCAGTTATAATCTGAGTGGTGGCTGCATTTAAAAATGCTTGGACTTTTAAAGGGAGAGTTCAACCCAAAACAATGCACTTTCTTTTTTATGGAGCTATCCTCCATAGATAGCAAGGGTCCTGAGACACTCAAAGTGCAGAAGAATACTAAAAACCTCCACAAAACAGACAATATGCATTTAGAGTTTCAATCAGAATGTTATCCAGATAAAAAACTTTTGCGTGCTCATAATATTCAATTCAGTTCAGCTTTATTTGTACAGCACTTTTACAATGTACATTGTGTCAAAGCAGCGTCACATAGATCATAGTGAATTGAAACAGTGTTCAGTTTTCAGAAGTTCAGTTTAGTTCAGTTCAGTGTGGTTTAATAATCACTACTGAGAGTCCAAACACTGAAGAGCAAATCCATCAACGTACAGCTCTACAGATCCAGAATCATGCAAGCTAGAGGCGACAGCTGAGAGGGAAAAACTTTACCTATTGGCGAAAGTGAAGAATTTAAAAACCGGGAGAGAAACCTGGCTCATATGGGCACAAACATTTCTCCACTGGCCAAACGTCTTGTGCAGAGCTGCAGTCTAGCTGCTGGAGGCTGGAAAGCTGGACCTTAGTGAAGACTTGTCAATAATACAATATAATACAATGTTACGATTTGATAAGTTGTCTAGGGAGAGTAAACGTAACATTTAGATTATATCATTACTGAAGTAAATAGATGGAAATAAAAAAGGACACAATCTTAACAATTAATTAGTTTATTCCTCTATCAGTAAAAAAAGTAATAAAGCCAAAAAAGAGAGGCATGTGTGCACTTTGTTTTTTTTATATACTCAATATAAAAAAATTATAATTTATAGAAACTTAAAGGTATTTATCATAGTCAGTAGTTAGCTCTCTGCAACTCTCACATGGTCACCCACTGAAGCTAAGCAGGGCTGCGTTCAGTAAGTATCTGGATGGGAGACCACATGGGAAAGCTAATGTTGCTGCCGGAAGTAGTGTTCCTGAGGCCAGCAGGGGGCGATCAACCTGCGGTCTGTGTGGGTCCTAATGCCCCAGTATAGTGAAGGGGACACTATACTGTCAGTGAGCGCCGTCTTTCAGATGAGAATTTAAACCAAAGTCCTGACCCTTTGTGATCATTAATAATCCCAGGATGTCCTTGGTAAAAGAGTAGGGGTTTCACCCCGGCACCCTGGCCAAATCTGTCCACTGGCCTCTGTCCATCCGCATATCATAATTGGCTTCATCACTCTGTCTCCTCTCCACCAGTTAGCTGGTGTGTGGTCTGGCGCATTATAACTGCCGTCACGTCATCCAGGTGGATTCTGCACACTGGTGCTGGATGAGGAGTTTCTACTCAATAAATGTAAAGTGCTTTGAGTGTGTAGAAAAGCATTACATAAATGTAAGGAGTTATTATTATTTTTTGGGGGCCTCCTGATTACCTAGGGCCCTAATTGGCTGCTTATCTTGTTTATTGGCTAAGTCCATCCCTGCTTTTATAGTGTCACAGCATAGCTCACATTGTATGCACACGACACAGGAGTGCAGCAAATTTATTAAATTTATATGTAACTATTTAAATGTGATTTTCAACTTAAAGTTAACATTAATCGACAACTATATAATATAATATTTAAATAAAATATATATTAAATAAATTATAAGAAACTAAAAAAGACCATTAGATTCAAATATGCTATGTGTAAATGTCTTTAATTTGGAGCAAAAAAGACAAGGACTGAAGAGGCTCAAGTGTGTATATGTATTACATCCGGATTTAATTTTAATTCTGAAAAGAAGATTGAGTGTTCAAACAAACCCTTCTTCTTCTTAAGCGGAAAACTCAGTTCGCTCTAAACATTCATTTCAAAATCCCCAAAACGGCTTGGTGCAACAGGCTTCTGGTGTTTTCTGAAGTGTGCAGAAAGTCACCAACAGGAGGCGCCAGTGTCACACTTTAATCAACGTTAAGCCTGATTTATACTTCTGCGTCAAGTGACCGGCGTAACTCACAGCGCAGGCAACGCGCGTGGCTGTGCATTTATACTTCTGCTGCTGTCTCTGTTGGTCTGCATTAACACTTCCGAAACGCTAGTTGATAGTGAGGTGTAAATGTTCCTCTGTGTCGAGTTTCTTCGCTTCTGTTTTGCTTTTCTGAACACTTCCAGGATGTACAAGTGGCTCTAACTCGCTCATTTTGAGACAGGAACCGGCGGACGTGCAGCAACTTTAACTATGAGGTAAACACAAAACAAAACTTTCCTTCCGGAGCTCCTTCACGGGACTCCACACTTGTAAACAATCGCTCCATTGTGCTCGCGTCCAGCTCGCGCCATTCGCGCGGCTCTCAGTCCCGCCCAGACTCGTCAGCGCTACCAAGCCGACCAATCACAGAGCTTGCGATACGCGTCATTGCGACGTGTAGTTACATTTTTGAGAGGTGCACGTCAGCGACGCCGACGGCCACAGCGAAGGGCTATGCGTCAGCGCCGTAGCATACGCCAGCGTTTGACGCAGAAGTATAAATCAGCCTACACGCTCAGATTGGTTCACCCCTAAACACATGGTTCACCATCGAAACTCCAAGTATTACCACGCCCTTATAGATGTTTTAAAGACATTTTAAATCTGTATTGTAATGCTGACTACTAATATTTACCAAGTGTTGTCTTTTACTGATTTTTAAGGTCAATCCAAAATCTATTCTCTATCACAGAGCCGAGTGCACAAGTTTGCACTCTCTTTCACAAACTGTTAATATATAAGATGTATGAATAAAATGTATCTTGTTATATTTTTAGTAGCTACTCTCCTTGGGAATCTATTTTGTATAATAGTTGCATTTCACAAGACGCTCTTTTTCTGTCGGTGATGCCTGTTGTTAGTCTTCATTGTTTTAAAGTACTTGTTTCTGAAAGGTGGCACAAAAATAAAAAAATGTTAACTAAATTGACTGATATTGTTTATTTATTGTTTTCTGGCCCTTTCCATGTTTGTGCTCTTTCCAGCAGTAACTGATAACGTTGACAATGAGTAATAATGGCAAGGAAAAAATCCACTTGTTTTTGTTTTGTTTAAAAAAAAGAAAAATTAGGATGTTGCATCAAAGCATAGATCAGTAGCTTAGTTCTTCAGCGTCTCAGGAGGTTTGGAATGAGCCCTCGCATCCTCCGCTCGTTCTACACCTGCACTGTGGAGAGCATCCTGTCTGGCTGTGTCACCACCTGGTATGGAAATAGCACCAGCAGCAATCGCAAAGGCCTACATAGGATTGTGCGAACTGCTGGACGCATAGTAGGAGGTGAGCTTCCCTCCCTCCAGGACATCTAGACCAGGCGGTGCATGAGGAAAGACAAGAGAATTATCAGTGACTCCAGCCACCCAAGCCATAGACTTTTCTCTCTGCTGCCCTCAGGCAGACGATTCCACAGCATCCGATCACGCACCAGCCGGCTGAAGGAGAGCTTCTTCTCTCAGACTATCAGGCTGATGAACACTTAACACACCCCATTCAGGGCCTACTCACACTATGCCATCCGTACCGTGCCCAGGCCCGTTTCCCGGATCGTTTGAGAAGTGTGAGTGCGCTGAATCGGGCTCAAGCACGGTTCACTTGGTCGGCCCTGGCCCGGTTGGAAGAGGTGTGCCTGAGCGCGGATCACTTAGGCTTTGGCGCGGTACGCTTGTGTGTGATCGCAAAACGCGCCAAAGCCCGAAACCGAAAGCGAGACGTGACTTTTAAGGGACTGTTACATATGGATTTATTAATCATTCTTACTGTTCAGTGATCGCAAACTGCCGTAATTTATTAAAGACGCAAACTCCTCACAGCACGTCAGCTGCGCGCCTTCAGCAGACCTCCTCATTCCTGCAGCACGAGAGCTTTATGATTGTTTATGAGCGCCAAAAGTGGCGGATCTGTTCGGCGAAATATCTGACTGCGTGTCCCCGCATCCCTAAGGACTGTTTGGCGAAATATTTGACTGCATGTCACTGCATAACAAACCACTGACACGATATAACTAGAGAAATCTCCACTGTGCTGCTGGGTGAGAGCGTATGGCAAGCCGTTTTAGCATTTAAACCTTGTTCTGACTATCCATAAATATATTTAGAGATATAATTATATTTTGACTAGTCATAATTATAATTCGACTAGTCAGAATAACAATTAGAGATATCTGCAATTACAATTGTACTAGTACGAAATCAGATTGGAGATATCTGCAAATATATTATGACTAGTCATATTCCTCCATTGACTTCCATTGAAAAATATTTGCAGATATCTCTGAGTTTTGACTCGTCAAAAATCCAATTCAATATATCTACAACTGTAATTCGACTATTAGTAAATTAATTAGAGATATCTTCAAATATATTTGTAAATATCTCTAAATATGATGAATTAAAGACATCTCCAAATGTATTATGACTAGTAAAAATTCAGTTAGAGATATCTCTAATTACAATTGTGACTAGTCAAAACTCATTTAGAGATATCTGCAAATATTTTTCAATGGAAGTCAATGAAGGAATATGACGAGTCAGTCATAATATGTTTGCAGATATCTCCAATCTGATTTCGTACTAGTACTATTGCAATTGCAGATATCTCTAATTGTTATTCTAACTAGTCGAATTATAATTATGACTAGTCAAAATATAATTAGAGATATCTCTAAATATATTTATGGAGTCAGAACAAAGATTTAAATGCTAAAAAGGCTTGCCATAGAGAGCGCTTCTGAACAGCGCAGCAGCGATGACGTAAGCGTGCCGAGGCCCGATATGGTGTGAGCTCGGGCCGTCAGGGGAGACGGGAGGGGGGACAAGCGTGCTTTGGCCCGGTTCGAGGCAACTGTACCTAGTGTGAGTACGGCCTCAGACTCTTCCACAGCCTCACTGCACACCATCAAAATGTAGCATGCACTGCACTTTAACCAATCCATACTTGAAACAATACTGCCTACAACAACTATGTGGACACCTATTCAGTGTACATATCGCTGTCAATTTCACATTGTCATTGTATTTGCACTATCTGTATTTTGTACTGTCTGGAGCCAGCACCTAAGCTTTTCACTCATCACACGTGCTGCTGATGATGTGACAATAAAAGGGATTTGATTTGATATTAAAACAAGACTCTAGAGCTGGGATGGGCAAAGTTAGACCTGGAGGGCTGGTGTCCTGCACAGTTTAGCTCCAGAACTAATCAAACACACCTGAACGTGCTAATCAGCATCTTTAAGTGCACTATAAATTTATAAGCAGGTGTGTTTGATAAGTGTTAGAGCTAAACTGTGCAAGACAACGACCCTCCAGGGCAGTTTGCCCACCCCTGCTCTAGACAAAGTGAATATTTCCTTGCTCGCGTTCTACCACCTCTGAAAGTTTGAGCTCTATTTGGGCTAGGGATCTTAACATAGACATCGGAGAAGATGTTTGGTCGGCAATTTTAAAATAGGTCCATACATTATCTGTATATGCTGGGATTATACAGTGCAAAGTAGTCCACAGCACAGAGTTCACTGGTCTAAGTGTAAACTGGCTCACATGTTCCCTGCTGTTGGTCCAAATTGTGACAAACGTCATGCTGGACCTGCACATCTAGTTCACGTGTGATTTTGGATCTGACCTGCTTTGTTTCCTTTCAAGGAGTCTGTTTAGGATTAATTTTCAGTAATTGCATCTATTAAAATGGATCCTTCTCCGTTATTTGGCTTGTTTGGACTTCTGCCCCCCTGACTGTGAGTTACCATTTTATTTTTCTGAATTAATAGCTTTTTGTTATGTGTATTTTGTTGCAGTGAAAGTCTCCTCAACCCCATCCTATACTCAATGGATTAAAGACGCCTTACTTTTTGTTAAACTACACGAAATTCAATATAGTGTTCGTGATTCAGTGATTAAATTTTCGTACATGTTTGGAGAATGTTAAATATGTTAAATCTCTGAGACTGGGGGCAGTTATTGTAGAATAAATGGTTACCCATCTTGCATTCTGACTTTTGTCAGGTAGTGTACTGTTTGTTGAACAATATATGGGTTCTAGTGTGGTTTATTTTTAATAAATGTTGTACTGTTTATATATATATATATATATATATATATATATATATATATATATATATATATATATATATATATATATATATATATATATATTTTTTTTTTTTTCCCCAGAGATGGGTTGCGGCTGAAAGGGCATCCGCTGCGTAAAAACTTGCTGGATAAGTTGGCGGTTCATACATATATATATATATATATATATATATATATATATATATATATATATATATATATATATATATATATATATATATATATATATAAATAAATATATATACATATATTTTATTATTATTATTATTATTGTTTTTTGTACTCTTGTTTATTTTACTGACATGAAAATCTATATGCACTGTTCAAACAAACCTTGCTGTGTCGTGTTTTTCTGCAAAATGGTTTCAAGTTTTAGCCAAGAAGATTTCATTCATTAATTTTCTTGTCGGCTTAGTCCCTTTATTAATCCGGGGTTGCCACAGCAGAATGAACCGACAACTCATCCAGCACATTTTTACGCCGCGGATGCCCTTTCAGCCGCAACCCATCTCTGGGAAACATCTATCCCTACCCCAACCCTAATTCCAACCCTCACAGTAAAACAGTAATTATACAGGGTATTATACGTGTTATTTAATAATTTACTCATTAAATTGTATTTTATTAATGTCTACCCTTCACCAACCCTTATAGTAATGTAAAACAGTAATTATGCAGAGCATTATTCATATTATTTATTAAATTAACCATTTATTGCATTTTAATGGCTACCCCACCACAATCCTAAACACAAGCATAGTAATAAAATGTAATGTCACAGTAATGTAATTTAAAAATGTCAGTTACTGTTTGTTCAGTCAGTGTCACAAAAATGATGCTATGTGAGTATCCGCAGTTGTTTCCCTTCAAGACTTCACCAAAATTTTCAACGGACCTTTTCAATATAAATAAAAATGTCTGCCGAAAAAAGTGTGGTGAAAACTTCGGAAGCATGTCATGGTTAATCTTGAGCATCTACGTTATCTTGCATCGCTTTAGCCTACTCGTAAATAAAAAATAAAACAAGCTTTTGCCCTGGTGATGGAGCAGCTGCTGTCCGCGGTGCTGAAGCCCTCCTGAACCCGCAGTGTGTAACTTTGCTGAAGATTTTCTGTTGTCGAATTCCTCCAGTCAGACTATAATGAATTGTTGTTATTATTTCAGATCTGATGCTTTGATCTCCATCCGCGCGCGCTCAGGGCGGGTCGTGTGACGTCACGCGCGCGCGTTCATCCGACCAGACACTCGGCGAGTCCGCGCGACCCTCACGGATATTTTACACCTCAAAAACCTCAACAAGGCGACCAGTTAAAGAGCAGCCGAGGAAATAAAGCAAAGGCAGAGACATGTCAGTGGCAGGGTTGAAAAAGCAATTCCACAAAGCGACTCAGGTAAGGCAGAATCCATCCCTCATTCTCTCGCGGTCATGATGACACGGTGCGCTCGGTACATCACTCAGCAACACCGTCCGTTTAAGCTTGGGTTAAAACATTCGAGATGCTTCAGTAACCGACGGTAAAATCGCCGGGTAATGTGCTTGTTTGTGAATGTATGAAATGAAAACAGCGCGAGACCAGACGCCGTCACGTGACGTCAAATATTCACGCGCGTTATGTAATCGGCCGCGCGCTTTAACGGTCACCTGAAGAGAACGCGGTTTACTATGTTGTTTTGTGTAATTGCTTTATCTTGTTATCAGTTATTATTACAATACACAAATAGTTTTTTAATTAATGTAACGATCTGATCACTTGTATAGATATCACCTTTTTGTAAAGTACACTATACACTCACCGGCCACTTTATTAGGTACAGCTTAGTACCATGTTGTACCCGCATTTGCCTTTAGAACTGCCTTAATCCTTGGTGTAACAGATTCAACAAGCTACTGGAAATATTCCTCAGAGATTTTGCTCCATATTGTCATGATAGCATCACACAGTTGCTGCAGATTTGCCGGCTGCACATCCATGATGCCAATCTCCCGTTCCACCACATCCCAAAGCTGCTCTATTGGATGGAGCTCTGGTGACTGTGGAGGCCACTTGAGTACAGTAAACTCATTGTAGCCGACATTTCTTCATAATCAACAAAACATCTTCATATCTGTGTAAACTCAAAAATAACCATTGATTTTAACCAGTTTGAAATATATAATATTAATAGATTTTTTCACATCCCATTACCCCAATTCCACATAATTCAATTATCTCTTCAAATAATTTCATACTTTATTCTTACATATTATATGTTCCCTACCCAAATATATACAGGCCTGTGGCCAGCCTGGTAAAAGGGGTGGTTCTTTTTTCTCAAAAAGTGGACCTTTTTGCAGTTATTCACCTCATTTTCGATGTAATTATGAGATTAAAATACAGCATTTTAGTGGCACTTTAAGCACTATTTTTAGCTGGATTAGCTTGTCAGATGGTCATCATAACCACACTTTTTTAAGGTATACCAAAAACATTTTGCTAAAATATTTAGAATGAAGAAATATGAGAAAAAAATTAAATACAAACTTGTTACATCATACTGTATATCATTGGGAAAACTGCAGCTTATTGTCATTTATTTAGCAAATAACAAACTGGCCAGCACATTCAACTTTTCTCAGTCAGAATTTAGTCATCTGAATAAAAAAAAAAAACAAATAAAAAAAACATTAATTTTGATAATGTAGCGTTTCTTGATTTTTTAATTTTTTTGGTACAATCGTAAAAGTTCATTCATAACAAAAATAGTCTAATTAATATAAATGATAATTATAATTCACCTGTACTGCATGTCTTTGGACTTGTGGGGGAAACCAGCGCACCCAGAGGAAACCCACATGAACACTGTGAGAACATGCAAACTCCATACAGAAATGCCAACTGACCCAGCCGTGACTCAAACCAGCGACCTTCTTGCTGTTTGGTGGCAGCACTACCGACTGTGCCACTGTGCCGCCCAGATTTACATTTGTCTATATTATAAACCCAAACTACATAGTACAGCTCCTTAGTATTCACAATACATTCATTCATCACGTTGTCCTCCATATATAATGTCCACCCCAGTGGTTCCCAACAGGGGGGTCCTGGCCCACAAGGGGGTCTCAGCGAGCTCTGTGTAGGGTCGTGTCATATTTATAAAACATGTTAGCAGTGGACAATTAGGAGAACGATCAGTTTGTTTAAGTTCATTTTATCTGGCTGACCAAAAAGTGGACAAATTTGTAATTTGTACTCCACAAAAAAAGACAGAGGCTGCCGAAACCGCATACTTCCATACTATATAGTATGCTAAAATTAGTATTCGAGCTGAGTAGTACGTCCGAATTCATTGAATTTGAAAATCAATATGCGAGAAGTACCTGGATGACTTACTACCTCCAGCTAGATTCTGGAGTGCGCCCTGAGAGAATTCATGAATGGGAGTGAAGCGATGCAACTGACACAAGTAGGTCACGTGACCATGACAAAATGGCGAATGTAGTATGCCTGAAATCCTGTCATACTTCTTAGATTCATATTGTATAGAACGTACAATTCTTAAGGCTAAGTTGTACGTTTAAATCCAAATGCAGTACCTACTGAGTAGTAGGCAGTTTCGTATGCAGCCAGAGTCTTACTGATTCACCTTCAGTAGCTAATAATAATGACCCAAGCACACTGGACCCAGGTGAGGAAGCTCCAAACATTTCAGGTCAAAGTGCTAGCAATACTGCAAACACCAAGATAGTTACCTGAACTATGGTTTTATTTATTTTTCTCGATGCAAAGAGTCCCTGACCCAGCCACAGTGCATTCATTCATTTTCTTTTTGGCTTAGTCCCTTTATTAATCCGGGGTCGCCACAGCGGAATGAACCGCCAACTTATCCAGCATATGTTTTACACAGCGGATGGCCTTCCAGCTGCAACCCATCACTGGGAAACATCCATACACACACATTCACACACATATATACTACAGTCAATTTAGCTCACCCAATTGACCTGTGATATGTTTGGACTGTGAGGGAAACCGGAGGAAACCCACACCAACACGGGGAGAACATGCAAACTCCACACAGAAACGCCAACTGACCCAGCTTATGCATTATCTGCGCCAAAGTTCTTGCTGATTGCATGAGGCCGTCCAAACTAATAAGAAATTTGCAGACGACTCATCCCCAATATCGCCAGGATTACCCAATACAAATGTTTTGCTTTTATATTTTACATTAGGCTCTAATTTGTGCATAAACATGTCTAGATTTAGTAATAAACAAACCAGCTTTTTTTGACCTACTGCAAACCTGTATGAGTGATAATTTTATTATATCTGGAGGGGGTCTTGCAATATTTTCCGGGGGAAAGGGGGTCTTAGGCAAAAAAACTGGCCCACCCTATGCACCAGAACTGATTTCGACTGTAATGTATTACGGTTCACCTTTTGTAAAGCTGCTTCAGAATTGCAAAATTTCAATTATTAATACATCATTCATTATATTTGTGGAAAACTGTTCATAACCTCAATAGTGGCATGTTTTGCTAAAGTTTTTGGTTAATAATATGAAACCTCAAGTCAATTATAAAGAAAATAAAGCGATTTTCTTTAAATTGTGAAGGTTTAGTGTGGTCATTAACTAAAATATAACTCTAAATGTGTCTTTTAAATTTATTTTTGTGTTTATCTGTGCTTTCTAAGTAAATAAATGAAATAAAAATAGAAATTAGTGACCTAAAATAGTGATTACTTTAAAATAAAAACTGGAATGTGTAAAAGCACTAGCAAAAAGCACAATTTTTGGCTCTTATTGATTATTAGCTCCAGCAATCGTCGTTAAATAAGAGGTCTCTTAGTAATGATAATGTCACGGGGGCGCAGTGGTCAGCACTGTGGCCTTACAGCAAGAAGGTCGCTGGTTTGAGTCCTGGCTATGTCAGTTGGCATTTCTATGTGGAGTTTGCATGTTCTCCCATTGCTAGCATGGGTTTCCTCCGGGTGCTCCTGTTTCCCCCACAGTCCAAACACATGCGCTATAGGGGAATTGATTAGTTCATTCCGCTGTGGTGACCCCTGATTAATAAAGGGATGAATGAATAATAAATCCTTGTATAAAATAGCTCGTCCTGCGTGATATGAAGGCCTCTCCTGCACCGAAAATAGAAACATGAATCAATACTCTGTCCTTACTACGTTCACACACACACACATATATGCGCACACACAAATCAATACAAGCAATGTCTCATCATCCACTGGTATATGTGTGGGTGTGTGGGTGTGTGTGCGTGTTCAGCTAGTTAGTTCAGTCTTCTCTGGTCATTAATGTTGCAACAGATAATAAATGTTGAATGTTGTTGAGTTCGTCAGATAAACGAAGAGAGAAAGAAACAGAACTGACAGATATAAAAGAGCAGAGAGAGTTCAGATGAAGCGTTTGATGCTGAGAGATCAGTGTGTGTGTGTGAAACTGGATGCTTGAACACATCACGTGTGTCTAGAGTCACACACACACAGTCTCTGCTGCTGGTGTGTGTGTTTTAATCAGATTACATGAAGTCACAACAAGTGTTGATCAAATAATTAAAAAAATGTTTTAATTAAATTTAAAATAGTATTAATATATTTTTTAATATCTGTAAATAAATTATTATAATTAATATAGCATGTAAAATCGAGATAAAAATGAATGTTAAGTTGAGAAAATTACTTTAAACAGATTAGAGCTGCACGATATTGTAAACGTTGGACATTGCAGTATTTTGTTTATATGCATTTTATATTGTTTTATATATAAAGTATATATTGAGATGTGAATTAAATTTCAGCTGCTTGAGTATCTCTATTTGGAAAGAAATCATTCATTAGGATTGATTGGGGTGATTGTGTAAGGGTGTGAATCATGTATAAAAATATTAAGAAAATTGAGCAATAATAATTGCAATAGAGCAACGAAAAGAGTCAAATAAACAGTGCTTAATGGTTCTTTAACATTATTCAGGAATAGAAATTAAAATGTAAAATAACACTATAGTCTTTATTGTATTAATTAAGTAAAATAATTTCTTATTAAAGTTACAGATGTTCATTTTTTGTGCCTGAATGCTTTAAACTCTTTTGAAATGCCTTTAAATTATAGTAAATTATAAACTTTTAATCTGTTATACTTTGCAATGACTCCAAAAATCTCTATTATAATGGCAACTTAAAATGGCATATCCTGTGATGTGACAATTGTGGACAGACACATTGCGATATCCATGCTGAAATCATATATATATGGTGCAGCCCTAATACAGATCAAAATGAAAGCATTATTTAATAATTATATTTTTAATCAATTTTTGACTGGGATATGCACTTGTTCACTGCAAAAACGAAGGTCTTGGTCAGCACATTTGAATTGTTTTCAAGCATAATTATGCATGACTGAATCAGGATAGAGTTAGGGGCTGTTCACATATTGCATCTAAAAGCGCGTGGAAAGTAAAAGGTGCATCGCTTTCTTTGCCAATTTCAACCCGCTTTAAAGTGGTTTGAATCAGGTTTATATCTCCTAAACTTGAATTTTGTCACTATTTTGAAGCACACTAGCTAATGCATATCCTTAAAACTAGCAGACTGAAACTAATATCTAAAATGTTTTATTTTAAAGGTGCAGTATGTAAGTTTGTCACTCAGTGGTTGACCTAGGAATTGCATTCCCAGATCAAAACATGCAAGCGCAGGTTGCCGTTTCTTGGAGTTGCCTTTGGTTTGAAGTAATCTAATATATATGAACAAATATGTTACTGTAAAGCATCCTGTGGAAAATATTCATTTATAAATAATAATTGTAATATATAATAATAAGGACACTGTAAAAAGTCATGGGGGAAAAAAACGTAAAATAACGGCCGTTAAATTACAGAAATTTACTGTAAAATAACAGAGTTGAATTACAGAAATTTACCAGAAATTTAAATTTAAGGAAATTTCTGTAATTAAATGTCTGTAATTTTACAGTAAATTTCAGTAATTTAACAGTCGTTAGTTTATGGTTTACCCCAACTGCCGGAAATAAACAGTAAAATTACGTATTTTTTTACAGTGTGGGGTCCCGGGAAAACCCCCATAAAATAACGGATATTAAATGACAGAAATTTATCGTAAAATAACAGATATTAAATTACAGAAATTTACCGTAAAATAACGGATATTAAATGACAGAAATTTTCCATAAAATGACGGATATTTAATTACAAAAATTTACCTTCAAATAACAGATAGTAAATTACAGAAATTTACCGTAAAATAACGAATATTAAATTACAGAAATTTCCTTAAATTTAAATTTCTTATTTATTGTTGGTTATTTTACGGTAAACTTTTGTAATTTAATATCCGTTATTTTATTGTAAATTTCTTTAATTAAACGGACATTATTTTACTTTTTTTTCTGGCACCCCAGCTGCCGTAAATAAACCATAAAAATTACGGATTTTTTTTTTACAGTGAAGTGTGTGTAGCTCCTTTCAGACATTTTTCTTTGCTCAAGCTTTACATTTAATTAAAGATTAAGTAAATGATTACATCACAAATCAATGTGTAATAATCAGCATAATGTAGATCCAGCCGGTGCTTATTCAGAATAAAGCCTTCAGTCTTCCACTACAGCTGCAGATAAACCTGTCAGGCTTTATTCTGCGATAACCACCAGCTGGGTGTACATTATTGCTTGCTTATGAATCTTCAGCAGGTTGTATTTGTATGTGTGAGAGCAGATGGAGTCTTCAGAAGTGTGTAGAGATGAGACAAACTCCGTATAAAAACAGCTCAGGAGAGAGGAAGAGATGAATAATTGATGCTCAGACTCAACCTGCTGCACTGCACCGCACATCTTTAATTTACACACTCTCTGTACACACACACACACACACACACACGCAGGTTTTTTTTTTTTTTTTTATCTGTGTGGGGACATTCCATTGGTTTGCATTGTTTTTATACTGGGCTGCATGATATTGGAAAATCTGACTTTGGGATATTCAGTTATTCTGCAATAATAATTTCACCCCATAGCTTGAACAGCTCTATTCGGAAAGAATTCATTACTTCAGATTTATTCGGATGATTTTACAGTGATGTGCAACACAACAGAGCGCTGATAAAAGTGAGATAAGCAATGCTTTTATGGTTTTCTGTGGAGTCAAACAGTATGCGGGGACAGAAATTTAATTTTTAAGGATAAAATATCCCTGCACTTAAAACCAACTTAAAAAAAAAATCAGTAATTTGTTACAGACAAATTTATAAACTAGCCTCAAATTATTGTTTCAACTTGTTTGATAATGAAAAATGTATTTTTATGTTTTAATAAAAATATTTATATTAAAAAATGACAAAATATTGGTTTTATAGACCATGAATAATTGAGTTACTTTGGTTTGACTTAAACACAAGTAAAGTTGTACTTTGGTCTAAACCAGAAATGGGCAATCTCGATGCTGGAGAACCAGTCCCCTGCATAGTTTTGCTCCAACTCTAATCAAACACACCCAGTGGCGCAAAAAGGGGGGTATGCAGTATATGCGGCGCATAGGGGCGCCACACATGGGGGGCGCCATTGTGCCAAAACTGTTTTAGAAATTATCCATATTAAAAGTTTCAAATAATATATATATATTTTTTGTTAAAAATGTTTATTTTTATTTATTAAATTAAAAAATCATTCCACCCCTCCCCCCTTATTTTCATACCATATACATGTTTTTATGAATTTATTATGCATCATATTGATTCATCAGGCCGTTTGGTAACTTCTTAGCTCAAAACTATTTTAATTTTAGCTACAAACAAAGTTATAACATTTCAATTAAATAGAACATTTCACACAGTTTGTTTCTGTTTTTTTACACTAAACATTTGACCGTCTTTTTTATTTCACTTTTAGCCGTTTCAGTCAATTGTTCTTGCAGAGACAGACCTTACACTTCTCACAGTATGCATGTCAGAAGTAACTGCAATGTTCTCTCGCCCTTTAGGACTCACATGTCTTTCATTTTGTTTTGACAAATGTACAAAAAGTCCAAAAGCAAGGCTAGTCAAGGTGCTATAATCATTTAGTGAGGGAAAATTAAACTGAGAAGAAATGTGGGGTGGTATGAGATGCATTTCTTTGCGACTTAACATGCTTCATGTAATTATACCTTTTACTACTTCATTCTATTTCAGGTGTGTTCAGAACTGCGACACTGTATTTTTTGAAGCATATTGATATCTTTATGAAAAAATATCTTTAATTTATTGATGGAAATATTTTCCACATTTTATCACTGGCCTGTTTTAAAATATAGTTGGATTGAAGGGAGGCGCACAAAAGCTGAAGCCGCATACCCATCAGTTAAAAGAGTCTGCCTGTATCTTTCTAGTGATCTTGAAGACACTGATTAGGGTATTCAGGTGTGTTTGATTAGTGTTGGAGCAAAACTTTGCAGGGACATCGGCCCTCAAGGATCATGTTTGCCCATGCCTGGAACTATAATGATTACACATAATGTTAGGCTGTGCTATTAATAGTTATTTTATTTTCAATCATTCAAATCAGTAGATCACTATCAATGTACATATAATTCATATAAACTGAAAGCGCATAAACAGCACCTTTTTCATGTGGTCATATGACATGAAAACTGCTGCTTTAAAGTAAAAATTAAATGAAATAAAATAACTTGCAGTTTGTTGCAAAGGGCATACACTCAGCGGCCACTTTATTAGGTACACCTGTCCAACTGCTTATTAACGCATATTTCTAATCAGCCAATCACATGGCAGCAGCTCACTGCATTTAGGCATGTAGACATGGTCAAAAGGATCTGCTGCAGTTCATATCGAGCATCAGAATGGAGAAGAAAGGGGATTTAAGAGACTTTGAACATGGCATGGTTGTTGCTGCCAGACGGGCTGCTCTGAGTATTTCAGAAACTGCTGATCTACTGGGGTTTTCACGCACAACCATCTCTAGGGTTTACAGAGAATGCTCCGACAAAGAGGAAATATCCAGTGAGCGGCAGTTCTGTGGGCGCAAATGCCTTGTTGATGAGGCCAGAGGTCAGAGGAGAATGGCCAGACCGGTTCCAGCTGATAGAAAGGCAACAGTAACTCAAATAAGCACTCGCTACAACCGAGCTCTGAAGAAGAGCATCTCTGAACACACAACACGTCCAACCTTGAGGCGGATGGGCTACAGCAGCAGAAGAGCACACCGGGTGCCGCTCCTGTCAGCTAAGAACAGGAAACTGAGGCTACAATTCACACAGCCTCACCAAAACTGGACAATAGAAGATTGGAGAAACGTTGCTGCTCTGATGAGTCTCCATTTCTGCTGACACATTCAGATGATCGGGTCACAATTTGGCCTCAACAACATGAAAGCATGGATCATCCTGCCTTGTATCAGCGGTTCAGGCTGGTGGTGGTGGTGTAATGGTGTGGGGGAGATTTTCTTTGGGTCCATTAGTACCAGTTGAGCATCAACGCCACAGCCTACCTGAGTATTGCTGCTGACCATGTCCATCCCTTTATGAGCACAGTGTCTCCATCTTCTGATGGCTACTTCCAGCAGGATAACGCAGCATGTCATAAAGCTCAATCATCTCAGACTGGTTTCTTGAACATGACGATGAGTTCACTGTACTCAAATGGCCTCCACAGTCACCAGAGCTCAATCCAAAAAAATCTGCAGCAACTGTGTAATGCTATCATGTCAATATGGAGCAAAATCTCTGAGAAATATTTCCAGTAGCTTGTTGAATCACTGACACGAAGGATTAAGGCAGTTCTGAAGGCAAAAGGGGTCCAACCCGGTACTAGGAAGGTGTCCCTAATAAAGTGGCCAGCGAGTGTATATTTAATAATTTGTCTAATAATAATATTTAACCTAAAATTAATGTTTTAGATCAGGCACTAAAACTGAAATAAAAGTTCAATATAAATATTAGTTAAAATATAATCATGTAAATGAGGAAAGCACAGTAACATTATTTAGACATTATCATCAAAACAATTAAGCCATTAAAATTTTAAGAAAAAAACAGGCAAAACAAAAGCACAAAACACATTTTAAATGAAAACAGAAAATATATCTAGAACTAAAAGTATTCTAGTATATAAATGAAGGTGAATTAGGGTGAAATAAAGGTTAACGTGTTTTCTTGAAGACTGTTTAAGCTGTTGTTGTTGCTTTAGTAAATGTTAGCTGATGCAGTCATATCCACAGTGAGAAAAACACTTATTAAAGTTACTATCTTAATATTATTTAAAGCAAAATGCTTCTGATTTCTCCATTGAGCACCACAAGTTCAACTTTTGATTTGAATAAGTTAAGCATTAACTAAGAAATGAACATCAGCCGAGATTAAGAAAAACGTTTGTAGTTGACATTGATAGTTTAGTTCAATTAACTAATGCTAACAAACTCTGTCTTAATGGCTTGTTAATATTCCATGTATTTTCAGTCAATATCTTGTGTCATACACCAGACTAACAAGTTAAAATCTTCATGTTCTAAAAGAAAAAAAAAGCTGCTGTGATGAACAACACTATACATCAGTCTGAATGTTCATAACTCTTAACAGGATAAATAATAAATGCTTATTCACTGTGTTTTGAAATTAACAGTGTCATGCTTGTTCATTGTATGAATCATAATATATTGTAATTTTGAATATCAGCACATACAGTACAGTATGTCTAATCCAGATGATGTAAGAGTGACAGGCGGATGCGGCTCTACATCTCTATTTTCTGCCTAATGGTATCATCAGGTCACTGTTGTTATGGAAACTGGCTCTCTCTCTCTCTCTCACACACACACACACACACAGACTCAGCATCACTTTCACAGTCGTCACATGAGGCAAGATGAAAAACACACAGCCTTCACACGCACACACACACACACACACACACACACACACACATCAGCAGCTCATAGTAGAGTTTCTGTCACATTCACCATCCTCTGCTTGTCTGCACAGAAACACACAGCAGACAGCCCATAATTAGCAGCTGCAGATTCAGCGTGTAATAGTGAGTCGCCCACGCATGAAACCAGTCAGAATTTACACCTTATTTATGTCTTGTTTCCCTTTTCAGATGTCTAAACCTTTTCTTGAAATGAGACTTTAAAAATTTGGAGAAATATTTAACAAAATAAATACTGTGGTAATTTAGTGTTTGTGAACCACGCTATTGTAAAGTACTCAAATGAATCTGCTGTGGTGATTTTGTAGCAGCTATGCTAACACAACAACTACTGTAATTACTGTTGCAGTGATTCTACAGTTGCTCTGGTCATTCATCTTTTGAGGTGATTCTAAAGTTGCTATGGTAACACAACAACTACAGTAATTACTGTGGCGGCGATTCTATAATTACCATCATAACCCAACAAGAAATGTATCTGCTGTGGTGATTCTATAGTTGTTAAGTAACACAGCAACTACAGTGATTACTGTGGCGGTGATTTTAAAGTTTCTATGGTAACAACAACTGTAGTACTGTTGTGGTGATGCTAAACTTGCTATTAGTAACACAACAACTACTGTAAGTGGTGGCGATTCTATAGTTACTATGGTAACCCAACAACTAGTTATTTATCTGTTGTGGTGATTCTACAGTTGCTATAGTAACACAACAACTAGAGTAATTACTATTGCAGTGATTCTATAGTTACTGTGGTAACAACTATAGTAATTAATCTCTTGTGGTGATTCTAAAGTTGCCATGTTAACAACAACTACTGTAATTACTGTGGCGGCAATTCTATAGTTACCATCGTAAACCAACAACTAGTAATTTAACTGTTCGGTGATTCTACAGTTGCTATGGTAACACTATAACTACAGTAATTAATGTTGCACTGATTCTATAGTTACTACGGTAACACAACTACTATAGTAATTCATCTGTTGTGTTGATTCTAAAGTTGCTATGGCAACACAACAACTACTGTAATTACTGTGGTGGTGATTCTATAGTTACTATGGTAAAGCAATGGCTATAGTAATTGATCGGTTGTGGTGATTCTATAGTTGCTAGGGTAACACAACAACTATAGTAATTTGTTGTGGTGATTTTACAGTTGCTATGGTAACACAACAACTGTTAGTAATTTGTTGTGGTGATTCTACAGTTGCTATGGTAACACAACAACTGTTAGTAATTTGTTGTGGTGATTCTACAGTTGCTATGGTAACACAACAACTGTTAGTAATTTGTTGTGGTGATTCTACAGTTGCTATGGTAACACAACAACTAATAGTAATTTGTTGTGGTGATTCTACAGTTGCTATAGTAACAATAACTACAGTATTTTGTTGTGGTGATTTTACAGTTGCTATGGTAACACAACAACTACATATAATGATCAAAGTGTTTGTGGTTTCTCTCTTGCAGAAAGTCAGTGAGAAGGTCGGAGGAGCTGAAGGCACAAAACTGGACGATGATTTCAAAGAAATGGAAAAGGTACATTTATACGAACACACACACACAAAAACATGCTTATACACACATGCTTATACACACTTGAAGACATGTATTACTGTACATATGTCTAAAATCCTTGGATTAAGATGCATGTGAATCAAAGATGAAAATGGGTTTGGAAACCGGCAAACACTGCTAATACAGCTTTCATTTCTGCTGTTCAGTCAGATTATTTTTCTAAGCAGTGACTATCATCTGTTCTTATCATGATTTAAAGACGAAAGACTCTATAATGTGTCCAGAAGTTGCTTTGAGGTATATTTAGAGTAATAATCATTTGATTACATGTTAAAAGTCTCTATTTAAGAATCACAATTGGGTCCCAATAAACTCAGTAACTGTCAGCTGAAATCTACTTATATTTATTCATTCATTCATTCATTCATTCATTCATTCATTCATTCATTTTCCTTCGGCTTAATGCTT
>NC_133198.1:48937500-48980000 GCF_049306965.1 Danio rerio | reverse complement strand
AAACCCCGCATGGAGCTTCAGCTGCCCATCGAGACCCTCAATGGAGGAATAAACTCTGCCAAATCACCCGCACGCTCGCCTGGTACACACACACTGACTTTCCCTCTCACACTAACACAAACACCCTCACACTGACACACTTATACACACACTCACATACACAAATACTCCCAAATACACACACTGACACACAATAACCGCGTTGCAAAGTGAACTAATTGTCAGGGTAGGGGGTGGATGGAGAGGAGGCGAGGACCCAAATGCAGGAAATGAAGGATTCATTAAAAAATAAAACAAAACTCAAATCTCCCCATGTGGGGAAAAACACGACATTATACCACACACTCAACTAGACTTGATCTGGATCTTGGCATGACACACTACTTTAAACCACTGTTGTAGAACAGATACCAGCAGACCTCATACAACAGAGAAGGGAAACAATCAACAACGGACCAGCACAGAACAGAGCACACGAGAAGAATAAATAGGAAAGACAAACCATTAACAGACAGACGGACAGGTGAAAATAATAATTACAAACAGTAGAACAAGGTGTGTGGGACAAGACAATAGACGGGAGAGCGCATGACAGAGACAGGACAAGCCATGCGCTCACATAAAACAGGACAAGAACATGCAGCCAATGAGAGAACTCAGGAACCGCATGTTCATGACAACACTGAAGCACACGACAAAAGCACGTGACCACAATGTAAACACGGAGCCACGAGCTTTGACAACAGACGCAAGACACGAGCGCACGATAGAGAAGCACCCTACCGTGCGCTCACACATATGCAACGTGCATGCTTCATCTCAGCGTCAACCAAACCCGAAAGCAACTAGACGAAGACGCTGAGAATAAAGCAGCGCGATGCTGACAGAACAACACAAACACGAGTACAAAAGCACATCCACGAAGGCACACGCACACGGAGACACACACAATGACAGAAACAACTGCTCGACCCCAGAAAACTCGAGCCGAGCACAACAGGACAGGACTAGACATGACTAGTGTCCGGACTGTGCCACCAAAACAAGAATTTACATGACCAGAGTGGCAGAACCCTGACACTAATTATCTAAAACAGTTTTCCCAAGTGACAGTGTGCCAGACAGTCGGCAAAATAGTGTAAATAACAGCCATACATGTGTACACTGCAAAAAATGCTTTTCTTGCTTAGATTTTTTGTCTTGTTTCTAGTCTAAATATCTAAAATTTCTTATATCAAGAAGCAATTTTTAGAAAAGCAAAACATATTGCCTTGTTTTGAGAAATAATATGCCAATATTAAGTCAGTTTTTCCTTAAAACAAGCAAAATAATCTGCAAATGGGGTAAGCAAATTAATCTTGTTTCTTCTTTTGACATAAGATTATTTTGCTGACCCCATTGGCAGATTATTTTGCTTGTTTTAAGGAAAAACTGACTTAATATTGGCATATTATTTCTCAAAACAAGGCAATATGTTTTGCTTTTCTAAAAAATGCTTCTTGATTTAGGAATTTTTAGATATTTGGACTAGAAACAAGACAAAAAATCTAAGTAAGAAAAGCATTTATTGCAGTGTATAGTGTAGTGTATATAGTGTATATAGCTAGGAGTGTGTTGATCACTTGGAGATTCAGTGTAAAGCAGTGAGCAGTGTTTACAGGTCCGCAAAAAGAGTGCTGTGCAGTGGATTTTACCTAGAGTTTTGTAAAGTGTGTGTTACAAGCTGAGTGCAAAGCAGTGTTTGAGCTTTTAATTTTGCAAACTCAGTGAGCGGTTTTGCCATAAGAATGAATTGTTTTATAAATTGTGCTATGAGAATCTCGATTAGGGTTTAAGTATTAAAAAAAACGAAAGGAAACAATTGATAGATATTAATCACAAGCAGATTTTCTACTAGAGCTTTGCAATTAATTGAAAAAAGATGGCGATCTCGATTCGACCCCCTAGACCAGGGGGGGCCAATCCTGTTCCTGGAGATCTACCTTCCTGCTGATTTCAGGGGTCCGTTCTTCGTACGTGGATTACTCAGTTAGCTGGATTTGGATGTTGACGATTTGACATGATCCAGGATCGTTTCGTTCTTCAAAGCTGATCCGAGAGTTGTTGTCATAGCAACAGTTCTTCTAGCTCAAACCTGATCGGGAGCAGGTTCAATTCATATAAACAGGATTAGATCAGCTCAGTTCAAGCTAAGATAATACAGAAAGTATGCTCCGAATTCTGATATTTTCCTACAGTAATAGTTATATGCACTTGGGGAAATGGTACATATTTTTTTAACTAAATATATATATAAAGTTATAGTCATTAATAAAATAAATAAAGTTATACATATTAATAAAACGTTTGCAATCTGCACCCTCGAAATGAAAGTACAAAGACTGCCACCTGGTGGTGCAAAGAGAAAACTTATTGATATGAATTTTTAAGATCGCTTTAGTACAAATTGTGTATAATAGAAATGCAGAATATGTCACTTTTTTTTTTAAAGCAATAATACATTTCAGCAGACATGAACATGTTTTGATAATTAATATGCCGGTGATTTGATGCTTCACAAAAGTTGCAGACGCCTTTACCAATATGAAAATGCTTTTGTAAACATCCAGTTATTCTTTACACCGATTAAAAAACGGATACTATAATAAAGAAAATCTTTTCTAAATGTAGAACTAAATACACTGATTTGCATTGAAATACATGATGAATACTCTTGACACATGAAAGTGTAAAGCCTGCACAACAAATGTGGAAGGTTAAGGCAGCACACAAGATTTGGGCCAGATGAAAAACGTAGTATTTGGCCCAGATTTAAAAATTTGATAAGTGGGCCATGTGAGTTTGTCCAGTCTTGACCCACATTTAAAATACACTAAAATCATTTTTGAGTAAAGAAAAAAAATTCTACCAATCAGGTCACTTTGAGAAAAAGCGTGCCCATAGTGTGCCTAAAGCGCATCACTCCATGGGTTTATCAATTTCATTGCAATCGTGACACACCAACCTATCTGGCCCAGTTCAGGCCCAGTTATGAGTTATTAACTTGGCTGAGACTTGGCCCAGATATGGTCCGTGTTTGGCCCTTGTCTGGAAGCCAGATTTGGTCCAGTCATGTACCGTAATTCACTGCGGCATGTGGGCCAAGCAAAACCTGATTGTGTGGGCCAGAGCTGGGCCAGAGAAATTTTGCTATGTGGGACTCTATTTTCCACCATGATTCTCTCCTCTTTCTGCCGTTATCAGTCTCACACTATTGTTTTCCTCTTTCTGAAAGTCTTAATAACACCATCCACGAGTTTTTCTGCTATTATTTCAGCAAACAGGATTGTGAATGAATGATTTGTTGTGCTCCCCCATTCACTGCGCTCTGAGTTTACCAACTATGAGCACTTCTGCTACAGAGAAACACACACATGTGAATAAGGTCCATGCTCAAGAGTTATTAGCCCCTTCATTTGTGGAAAAAAGGCAACGTGGATTTTAAAGAGCATGTGTGTGTGTGTGTGTGTGTGTGTCTCTGTCTCTCAGCGCCGCTGGATCAGCCGTGTTGTCGCGCGCTCTACGACTTCGAGCCGGAGAACGAGGGCGAGCTCGGCTTCAAAGAGGGCGACATCATCACTCTGACCAATCAGATCGACGACAACTGGTACGAGGGCATGATCCACGGCCAATCAGGATTCTTCCCTATTAACTACGTGGACATCCTGGTGCCTCTGCCTCACTAGGCCCCGCCCACCCCCCTGCTGTTGCCTAGCAACCCAACAGCCGCCTTTATCGTGCATCTGTGCTACAGCTTCACTTCCTGTTCCTGTCGATCAGTGACTCGGAGGATGATGATGATGATGGTGAAGATTATAGACTTTACAGAGTCACGTCTGAGTGGAGAAACAGTGCTCTGTGTGTGTGTGTGTGTGTGTGTGTGTGTGTGTGTGTGTGTGTGTGTGTGTGCTGCAGACAGTGAGGTTCTTTCTCAGTGATTCAGTGTTGTTTTCTAGATCAAATATCTGGTCTTAAATCAAGAGAGATTTACTGGAGAAGCAGAACGACTGAGGATTGATCTAGAAAAACGTCCACATCCTGCAATTCAGACTTTTCTACCAGAATTTAGAGCTTGTCTTGTAAATCCCGATTTTTCTGAGCTCACATCCCATAATTGCAAATTTTTCCCATAATTCCAAACTTTTCCCATAACTCCAAATTTTTCCCATAATTCCAAATTTTTCCCAGAACTCCAAATTTTTCCCATAATTCCAAAATTTTCCAATAACTCAATATTTTTCCCATAATTTTTCCCATAACTCCACATTTTCCCATAGTTCCAAATTTTTCCCATAACTCCAAATTTTTCCCATAATTCCACATTTTTCCCATAACTCCGAATTTATCCCATAATTCCAAATTCTTCCCATAATTCCAAATTTATCCCATAATTACAAATTTTTCCCATAATTGCAATTTTTTCCCGAAATTCCAAATTTATCCCATAACTCCAAATTTTTTCCCATAATTCCAAATTTTTCCCATAATTCCAAATTTATCCCATAATTCCAAATTTTTCCCATAACTCCAAATTTTTCCCATAATTCCAAATTTATCCCATAATTCCAAATTTTTCCCTTAACTCCAAATTTTTCCCATAATTCCAAATTTTCCCCATAACTCCAAATTTATCCCATAATTCCAAATTTATCCCATAATTCAAAATTTTTCCCAGAACTCCAAAATTTTCCCATAACTCCAAATTTATCCCATAATTCCATGTTTACACTGAATAATTTAGACTTTTTTCCTTGGAGTTTACTATATGTACAGTGCATCTGAAAAGTGTTGATAGCGCTTCACTTTTTCCGCATTTGTTTATGTTACAGCCTTATTCCAAAATGGATTAAATCGATTGATTTCTTCAACATTCTACACACAATCCCCCATAATGACAATGAGGAAAGAGTTTTTGAAATTGTTGCAAATTTATTAATAATAAAAAAGCAGTAAAGTCAGATGTACTGTACATCAGTATTCACAGGCTTTGACGTGAAGCTCTAGATGGAGCTCAGGTTCATTCTGTCTCCACTGATCATTCTGGAGATGTTTCAGCAGCTTCACTGGAGTTCACCTGTGCTCAATTCAGCTGATTGGACATGATCTGTAAAGGCTTCACCTGTCTATATAAGGGTCCAGGGTTGACAGTGCATGTCAAAGCTCAAACCAAGCATGAAGACAAAGGAACTGTCTGTAGACCTCAGAGACAGGCTTGTCTCGGATTTAGTTCTGAGTTTACATCCCGCAATTATGATTTAGTTTCCCAGAATTCTAAGATTATAACTTGAAATTTAGTTTTTTTCCCTCAGAATTCTGAGATTATCTTTTGCGATTAAATTTTTTTTCTCTGAATTTTGACTTTAGATCTCACAATTCTGTCGTTTTCCTCAAAATACTGAGTTTAATTATGAGATTCTCCAACAAGTCACTAATATGTGAACAATTTTATCTGTTGCCGTGAATTTTATCTGTGCTTTAAAACCAAATCCACTGGTTTAAAGCTTGCTAATCATTAATATACATCATGCAAAATTTACACACATGCACTAAGTGTTTTTCTACATTCATTTGTACATCTCTGTGGACGAAGTACAGCACCACATACTGGTCCGGCATGGATACTACATCATTCATAGTCAGCTTCAATGGTTTCGTATTTACACTTTTTACATTTTAGATTGAATAAGGATGCCTCTGCTTAATGTGGATGTGGTTTTAAATGAAGGAACATTTACTGAACTCTGATCTAGAAACCTGCTGTATCTAAATGCTAATGGTTAGAAGAACAACAAAATGGGAAACACTGGTTGATATGAGTTTTGCATTTTTGATGACAAAAGATCTTCAGTCATTCTGCTGCTTTTGATTTGAGGATCTTCAGATGTTTGTTCTGGAAGTGGAGACTGAATCTCTGAGGTCGAAGCTCATAGTTTGTGGTGTGTGTGTGTGTGTGTGTGTTTGAGCTCGTGGACTCGTGCTTCATGAGTCTGGTTGTGTGTTTTGTTGTTATTTATTTGTACTTTGACTTTGATTGACGTAGCGCTTCACTCTTCTGATCAACCTCACTATGTCCAGCTCTGTCCCAGCATGCCCACAGGAGAGTTCTGGATGAGTGTATGTGTGTGTGTGTGTGTGTGTGTGTTTGGTATGCGCTGCAAAACATGCTTTACTTCAAGTTTTTGTCTTGTTTCTAGACCAAATATGCAAAAAGATTTTAAATCAAGAAGCATTTTCTAGTCAGGCGCATAATATTGTTTAGTCTTCATAAATAATGGGACAAAATTAAGTGAGTTTCTCCTTAAAACAAGCTAAATAATCTGCTATGATGAGTTATATAATCTTGCTTTAGCTTTGGCGTACGATTACTTCGCTTACCCCATTGGTGGATTATTTTTGGGCATGTTTTAAGGAAAAACTCACTTAATTTTGACTCATTATTTCTGAAAACAAGACAATATTGTAGACTTGTCCAGAAAATGCTTCATCATTTAAAGATTTTAACATATTTGGACTAAAATCAAGACAAAAACAGCATATTTTGCAGTGCACACAATAAATCAAAGCTCTTTTTTCTAAATAAGTGACCAATAACAAGACAAGACTGATCTGTCTACAGTCAGATCTCATACAGGACAGCGTTATTTAGAGAAAAACTGGAAACACTTTACAATGAGGTTGTGTTAGTTACTGCTAGATGTGCATTTATTAACATGAGCAAACAGTGAACATTGCATTTATTACAGTATTTGTTCATGTTGGTCATTGGAAATACAGTTGTTCATTGTGAGTTCATGTTAATTAAGCATTACCTAATGTTAACAAGCATGGATGTAGATGTTAATAATGCATCAGTAATTGTTGATCTGCAACTCATAATGAGTTCATGATAGTAAATACATTCACTAATGAAACCTTATTGTAAGATGGGACAGAAAAACTGCTTCTGATTGGTGGATTTCGTTGCTTGTTTTAGCATTTTGGCTTTTAGACGGCATAACTTTGTTTAAAACGAAACTGAAAATGGAAAAACTGAAAACTTTTTTAAAACATGAAGGAGCTTTTCCATGTTTAGTTCACTGCTGTAGTGTTAACTGACCCTTTAGTCAAAGCAAACATATTAGAAATGTGTTTGCACTGCAAAAAGTGTGTCCTTTTTCCCAGTGTTTGAGAATTATTAAATTAATATGCATTAAAATGACTTATAATAATTCCATATGTGGGTTTTTGCTTAAAACAAGAAGAAATGCACACAAAAATTCGTAAATAATCATGTTTTGAGTGAAAGTGTTCGCTAAATGCTTAATAAAACCAGATATTTGTTCTTATTTCAACACTAAGCTCACTTATTTTATTTGATACATTTCAGTCTTAAACATTAAGTGATTATAAGAATGTCTGGGAAAACAGGACACAATTAAATAACACTTTATGATGAGGTTTTGTAATTTACAGGGTCAGTTCACCACAAAGATTACACTTCTGTCATCATTTACTCACTTGTTGCAAACATTTATGATTTGTTTTTTTTACTTCTGTGAAACTAATAGGAAGATATTTTGAAGAATGTTGTAAAAATCGCCTTTCATAGTGTTTGTTTTTCCTACTACTGAAGTCAATGGTTTCCAACATTCTTCAAAGTATCTTCTTTTGTGTTCAGCAGAAGAAAAGGATGAGCAAATGTAGTCAGTGCTTTAGAAGTATTGTTTATTATTAGTTAACAAATGAATCCTTGTCGTAAAGTCAGATGTTTGCAGTGAGGGAGGGTTGAAATGTTGGTGAAAGTTAGACTTGCTTCTCATAAATGACTTCTTGTTCAACATTTCCAGTGAAATATGAAAATGCAATAAGGTTATAGAACACAGAGCACACACTAGCTGGTTAGTTATTGATCTAAACCAGCCCTAACCAGTTGAAATAAAATAATATTAATAAATGACCATCCATGTGCATCCAGTTCCCATTATAAACCTGTGCTGCGTCCCAATTCACCTGTTTATACTGCGTCCTAAAAATAGACACTTTTAGTCTGGAAAAACTACAGAGCTTCCTCATTAATATACCATTCTGTTGCTTAGTTACCTGTCCTGTCAATCATCTTGTTGCATATTAAAATGATTCATGTTTCTTTACAAATATTAAATATTACAAATATTAAAGAAGTGCATTCATATAGAAGTGCATTCAGTGTAATTGCAGATTAATTATAACACGACAAACATTCAATAAATATTTTAATGAAGGTTTAGATATGAATCATTGCAACATCTATACCGAAACTTCTCCACTAAATCGTTGATCTTGCGCATCTGCCATGTTTGTAGTTTTTTTAATCGCGTTTACCTGTGCTTGTAGTTTTAATGAAATTCTCATCCCAAGTGCAGTGTATTGTGGGTAATATTAGCTGTTATGCTGGATTCGCACTATATGTGGAGCACTCTGTCAGTTGCTGTAGTTTATCAGCGGGATGTTTTTCATGTTTAATTAATTGCATTGATTTTGTATGTAAACAACTTGCGCAGACACTTGCTTTTGGTGTGAAGAAAGTCAGAACCAAACGCAGAGCACTCAATCCAGATTACTCACACGGTTTTTACACCCTCACACAAATGATACGTTTTTTTAATGAAAACTATTTTTTTAAAACTACACGTTTCTTTAGCTACACACATTTAAAATGAATTTGGTGCGGAAAACAAGTCGGCAATTCATAACTTTTTGATTTAGTGGTAAATTCGTATGATCTCATTTCTACAATTTAGTACGATTTGCTCATCCCCCAATGATGGTTGGGTTTAGGGGTGGGGTTGAGTGCCACACCTCCTTTTTAAAATTGTACATTTTCGTATGACTCATACGAATTAAATTATCACTTAATTAAAAACGTAAAATAGTTACGTTTCTTCGTGAGATCAAGCTGGCATTTGCACTAATCAGCAATAATTCACCTTTATTCGCGCGTTTGCATTGACTTTGTTCGTAAACAACACGCGCAAATAGTTAATTTCACTTTTAATGTGAACAAAGTGAAAGTCGGCACCAGATGCAGAGCTCACTCCAGTTTAGTCGCAGGATGTTTTTACTTGCGCGGAAGACATGGTTGAATTTTGCGTGTTTGCAGAAAAAATGCCGCGCATTCGGCATCGTTTGCGCAGATAACTAAACTATAACTTAATTGAAAACGTAAAATAGTTACGTTTCTTTGTGAGATCAAGCTGGCATTTGCACTAATCAGCGATAATTCATCTCTGTTCGCATGTTTGTATTGACTTTGTTCGTAAAAATTTTATGCAGACACTTAGTCTCGCTTTTCAAGTGAAAACCTAACGTCAATTTTTTCTGCTTGAGTTACATTTTTTTTAACTTGTTTGGAAGACACGGTTGAGATGAATTTTGCGTATTTGCGGCAAACACATGAATAGAGGTGAATTATCGCCACTCTGCACGAATGCGCTACGTGTTTATATGTGAATGCGTTTACTTTGTAAGTTACTTAATTGATAGAATACTTCATTTCGCATTTGGTGTGAAAGTCCAAGTCAGCACCAAGTACAGAGCACCGCGTCACTCACTCCAGTTTACTCACAGTACGGTTTCAGCCCTCACCCAAGTTTTTTCGAGTTACTTTTTTTTTTTTTACTTACGCTGAAGACATGGTTGAGGTGAATTTTGTGTGTTTGCTGAAAACATGTCGCGCAGTCAACATCATTTGCGCAGATGAGCGATAATTCTTCACTATTTGCATGTTTGTATTGACTTTGTATGTAAACTACTTACGCAAATACTTAATTTCGCTTCTAATGTGAACAAAGGGAAAGTCAGCACCAAACGCAAACCACCGCGTCACTCACTCCAGATTACTCGCGGGATGTTTTTCACCCTAACGACATTTTTTTTGCTTGAGTTACATCTTTCGAACTTGCACAGAATACAGATTTTGCGCATTCGCAGCAAACACGTGAATAGTAGTGAATTATCACCGCTCTGCGCGAATGCCATTGAATGCGCAACGTGTTTGCAGCGAATGCATTTACTTTGTAAGTTACACTATTTTTGCATTCAGTGTGAAGCCAGCATTAAAGTAAGCACAGACCTGTGTTTCTACTGACTATAAAAGACCATCTGGGTAACTTTGAGTAACTCATTTCATCATTTAAGACACTATTTCAACTTTCGAATACTACTTAGTATGAATAGTATTGTGAATTGGGACGCAGCAAGTGTTTTCCAGCAGGAGGCGCTGTGGACTTTGACAGATTATTCTCAGACGTTTCCTAGAGCATCATATAAAGTCTTATTTTTGAACTATAGGTGGTATTTCCACAAACGCCAAGATTGTTTTAACTGCTGGATATTACTGTGTGTGTGTGTGTGTGTGTGTGTGTGTGTGTGTGTGTGTGTGTGTGTGATTGTTCCCACAGTAGAATATAATGCTAGTCACTGCTGTAGTTTTAGTGGATAGGTGTTAGTGCTGTGACGTTTGTTAGCACATATGCTATGAGAAAGATATTTTTAATGTGAAGCTGGCTGAGGGACGGCCTCTGATGATCATATATAGTGTATAATAACAGACTGCAGTGTAGCAGCGTTTGTTGTTTTAGTGGTTGATGGACCATGATCTTCAGCACAGATAATGCTGTGTGTCGCTTGATGCCTTCAACGTGTTCTTCAGCCTTGAGTTCAGTTCGGTGTGTCGCTCGCAGTCTGGCACAGAGTGTGTGGAAGCTTGTGTCTGCCGCATCAACATAATCATGAGGTTTTATCTCTCAGTTCTGACTCTTTCCCTCACAATTCCTCCTTCACATTTCCTCATTCTGAACTTTTTACCCGGAATTCCTTGTTTCCTCATAATTCTGACTCCCCCTTTCCCAGAATTCCAAGTTCACATCTTGTAATTTCATTTTCTTCATAGAATTCTGTTCATGTGCCGGAAATCAAATTTCCCCCCAGAATGTCTCATGATTGTGACATTTCCTCAATTCCTTTTTTACATCTCGTATTTGTGACATTTTTGTCCAGAATTCTTTGTTTACATCTCATAATTTTAACCTTTCCCCCAGAATTCCTTGTTTACATCTCATTATTCCCTTCTTTTCTAGAATTCCTTGTTTACATCTCATAATTATGACCATTTATCCTCAGAAATTATTTTATTTACATCTCATTATTGACTTTTTGTCTAGAATTCCTGGCATAATTCATCATTGTGACCTTTTTCCCAGAATTCCTTGTGTAAATCTCATAATTCTAAATTTTCCCCTCAAATTTCTTTATATATCTGATGAATCTCATTATTGACTTTTTCTATAATTCCTTATTTACATTTCATATTTGTTAATTTTTTCCCAGAATATGTTGTTTAAATGTCAAAATTTTCCACTTAAATTGATTTTCTATATTCTATTTTTCCCTGGAATTCCTTGTTTACATCTCAGAATTGAGCGTTTTACTCCAGAATTCCTTGTTTACATCTCATAATTACAACTTTTCCCCTTATCTCATAATAAACTTTTTTCCCCAAAATATGGTTACATCTAATAATTCCAACTTTTACCCCAGAATTCCTTGTTTAAGAGTAATAGTTCCAACTTTGACCCTTTTTTAACATTGTATAATTCTGACCTTTTTACCTCATATAATTCCTAGTTTACATCTCATAACTGACCTTTTTCCCAAAAGTCCTTGTTTGCATCTAATAATTGACCTTTTAACCCCATAATTCCTAGTTTACATTTAATAATTTACTTTTTTACTCCAGAATTCCTTTTATAAATCTCATAATTACAACTTTTCCCCTTAAATGTCTTTTTACAACTGATGAATCTTATAAATCTGATTTTTTTCCCTCCAGAATTCCTTGTTTAAGAGTAATAATTCCAACTTTTCCCCTCAATTTTTTTAACATTGCATAATTCGGACCTTTTTTACCCCATAATTCCTTGTTTACAACTAATAATTGACCTTTAAACCCCATAATTCCTAGTTTACATCTAGTAATTTACTTTTTTTACTCCAGAATTCCTTTTATAAATCTCATAATTACAACTTTTCACCTTAAATGTCTTTTTGCAACTGATGAATCTTATAAATCTGTTTTTTTCCCTCCAGAATTCCTTGTTTAAGAGTAATAATTCCATCTCATTGAATAATTCAGTCCTTTTTACCCCATAATTCCTAGTTTACATCTAATAATTTTCCTTTTTACTCCAGAATTCCTTGTATATATCTCATAATTCCAACTTTTCCCCTTAAATGTCGTTACATCTGAGGAATCTGAGGACTTTTTCCCTCCAGAATTCTGTTTATATGTTATAATTCCGACCTTTTCCCTAAAATTCCTTGTTTAAATGTTACAATTCCAACCTTTTCCACCCATAATTCTTTGTTTGCATCTCATAATTCAATCTTTTCACCTCAAATAGCTTTTTTACATTTTATAAATCAGATTTTCCCCCTTCAGAATTCCTTAAACATTTTATAATTTCAACCTTTACCATAGAATTCCTTTTTTAAGAGTAATAATTCCAATTTTTCCCCTCAATTTTTTAACATTGTATAATTCTGACCCTTTACCCCATAATTCCTTGTTTACATCCAATAACTGACTTTTTTACTACAGATTTTTTTTCCCAAAATTCCTTGTATAATCTCAGAATTCCAACTTTTAACCCAGAATTCCTTGTGTAAATCTCATAATTCTAATCTTTTTTCCCCCAAAATTCTTTGTTTAAGTGTAATAATTCCAACTTTTCCCCTCAATTTTTTCAACATTGTATAATTCTGTCCTTTTTACGTCATAATTCCTTGTTTACCTTTCAGAATTGTGACCCCCCCCCCCCCCCCGCCCATAATTCCTTGTTTACATTTAATAATTTCAAATTTCCCCTCCAGAATTCCTTGTTTGCATCTCGTATTTGTAACTTTTCCCCACACATTTCTTGTTTGTCCCTCAAATCTGACGTTTCTCTTTGAATTCTGTGGGGACACAGCATTTTGTGATAACATTTTTTAATCTGTGGCAGAAACAAGCTTTCATAAATGTCCTTTTAGGATCAACATAGTGACGATTTTCTTGTTTTTTAAGATTTTTCATGATTTAATACAGGGCTGGTAGCTGATTTATTCAACTCTTCTGTGCCATCTGTTCAACTTTCACTCGTTTTTTAACCAGGTGCAATCAACAAACAGTGCGTCAAGCTGTTTTATTGATATTTAGCTCCGCCCACAAATCATGATCTGTCTTCTGATTGGCTGAGATTGTTCTGACATTGCACCTGGTTGGTGAATCCTGTGAAGAACATGTCCGGCTTCAACACAGAGACAAATATATAACAATTTTTTACCTGATTCATGCAGTCATGTGGCATTTTTAAGACCATTAAGCATGTTTACAGTGAGTTCTACTGTAATGCAATCAAGCATATGAAGTATATATATATAGTTATAAATGAAATATATCATAGTATTTTATTTATTATGTCTATAAATGGGTTTTGTTATCAGCCAAACCTCTTTAAACTGAAATATATGCAAGTACCTCTGTTTTTTTACGTTAACTTCACATTCATGAAACGTTTTTAGTCATCATTAATTTAATTTTAGCCATTTGTTATTATAATTTTGATCAAATCCTAACATTCTCATGCACAAGATGATTGTAAGTCATGACAATTTTGGGTTAAATGTGTTTGATGGTCATAAAAATACTGTCGCAATGCACAAATGTTTGATTTATTTAATCTGGACGTTTCTTATTAGGATTCATGAAGACACTATAACTCTGAGTCTTACATTATTGATGACTTTTTAATTGCTCTACGATTCGCAGTGTTATTACTGATAGTATTATCCATCAGTCACTTCTGATATGGGCAATAATTCTGAAATATGAGCTCTATATGAATATATAATCTATAGGTGTGCTTGAATGGCAGTATAAGAACTTGAATCATCTTTCCACTTGGTGAAAGTCCCATAATGTGACGTGCTGATGTGTGTGTGTGTTAGGAGTGAACGTGTGAATGACGTCAGTGTTTGCACGTGATCTTGATGTGTTCACTACAGACGCCTTTATGAATCGGTTGTTATTATTATGGTGTATGTTTGTACCATTTTGGTTCATGTGTTTGTTTCGGTTGCTCTCTTTTCCTGTGCTGGACGACAAAACCGTGTACCGCTTGATGTGAGAATATAATGAGAATAAACACAGTGTCACTCCACGTCCGTTTCTCATCTAAATAATACGTTTACATCCACTATGGGGGGGATTTAGAGTCTTAATTTGGCCACAGGTTTCTCTGGGCTCATGAATCTTATTTTGACATATTTTGGTCGCAATTGCACCTTTAGAGGCAGGCTGGATTGGCTAATCGGGAGGACCGGGAGAATTCCCGGTGGGCCGGTCCGTTTTTTGGCCGCGAGGGCCGGTGTCCCTAGCTGCAGAATCTGTTGCTCTCAGCACTCACACTTTTTCAATTTATTTATTTACTTGACCACAGCCTTTTTATTCATTATTTTACCGCATTATTTACAACTCTTCTCTTTTCATTTATTTTAATGATTATGAAACTTAGTTTTGTCTCCTCATTGAACACAGTTATTGTGGTCCAGCGGTTAGCACGTTGGATTAAGACGCCGCGGACCCGGGTTCGATCCATGTATGAGTACCTTATTGTTTTCATTTTTATTGTTAAGACATAATACTGTTAGGGTTGTTGAACATTTAAAGTTCTAAAGCAGCTGTTTTCTAAAAAAAAAAGACGTGATAGTGTCATTACAAACTGATTTGGAAATAACCTTATTTTAATATAGTCAGTCGTGTACTGAGGTGGGCCGGCCTGAGGCTTGAAACTCCAGGGCTGAAAAGGAGTCCCACTCCGGCCCTGTTTAGAGGTCAGAGGAGTGAGGTTTACCTGCACAACACTCACTAGCTGACCTTAGCTACACTCACCCCCCTAAACCTCACTCCCATCCGGGTCACAGCACCAATGTAACCCTGGCGGTCCTACGTCACCCAACCCGCTCCAAGCTGGTATCGAACCGGAAACCTTCTGCATGGGAGTCGGTTGCTCTAACAAGGAGTCTAAAGACCATGGCCTAGAGCACCTTTAGAGTTCAGAGAAGTGAGGTTTCTGACCTCTAGTGAGGGCCTCCGTTACACTTACAAAATTGCCTCTAATTTACATAATTCTCCAAATACTGTCACTAGATGGCGCCACTAAGTTGTGTCGAGTGTGTGTAGCTGAAATATTGCATATTGGTAGGCGCAGCAGACGTGTCATGATATCTATTTTGTTGTATGATGCATTTCACCCAAATATATCACGATAAATGATATTATTGTCATTTTATGAGGCCACTCATCATTATATAATGGCAGAATGACAATATATCACCACAATGCACGTACACTCTTCAAAAGAGCACATCATATTTGAATTCTTAAGAATATTCCATTTAATTACGGCCATTTTAAGTTTAAAAATCAGGTATTGGGGTCAGAATGTGAAAACGCATATCTTTAATAATGATAATAAATGAATAATAGAAAAAGTGCAAGGTGGAGTAACAGAGGCTGTGATATCCGCTAGCAGATCTGCTGTTAGACACCCACATGAGAATATACTAGTCATTTACTGTAAATATTAGTGGTTTTACCCATACTGACATCAGAGATGCTGCTCAATCAGCTGAAATGTTGATAGAGTTGATTTTTTATTATGTACGAGTGATATATATCGATCATCAAAAATGATTGAGCTCATGTCCGTGTGTTGTGTGATGTTCGTATATTGATTATTGTGACAGGCCTAAGCAGTGGCTTCACACTCACACACGTATTAGAACTGTGGATTGTCATGTTATATACACAGTGCATGCCACAAACATAAAACAATATCTGCATTTCTTCCAAATTACAGTAATACAGCTTATTCTTGAGCATGATTAATACTGAAGGCATGATCATAATGCCATGATCATCTGAATTTACATCTTGCCAAGACTCACAGAAAACCTGTGACTAGGGCTATGCATTATGACACTATATATATATATATATATATATATATATATATATATATATATATAGATAGATAGATATCTTAGGGCTATTCATTTTATAATATGCTATTGTTTGGCATTGCTTAATATACTGTTTAGGGCCAGGGTCATCAAACTTGTTCCTGGCCGTCCGGTGTCCTGCAGATTTTAGCTCCAACCCTGATCAAACACACCTGAACAAGCTAATCAAGGTCTTACAAGATATACTTAAAACATCCAGGCAGGTGTGTTGAGGCAAGTTGGAGCTGAACCCTGCAGAGCACCGGATCTCCAGGAACGAGATTGGTGACCCCTGGTTTAGGGTATTACTTTATTATTTGGATGACCATAATCTGAATGCAGACACATGAATAACCAGCCTGATCTCACGAGAAAAAGGAAGTATTTGTTGTTTTGCCAGTTTAGTGGCTAATTCGTACGCATTCGTAGTTCAAGTTCAGTCGTACGAAATTGTACGGTTTTAAAACCGTGTGCCACCTAACCCCACCGTCATTGGGAGATGAGCAAGTCGTACTAAATTGTACGAATTAGATCGTACGAATTCATATGAATTAGCCACTAAATCAAAGTGTACGAATTGCTGTGAGATTGTGTTGGAATAATGGAGGTGAGAAGGTTGCGATCTTCAAGGTCAAGTTTAACTTTAATTTTGGCTGCATCTTATTATGGGACTGCAATTATTAATGTAAATACAGAAATAGAAAACTCTTTCTGGATATTTTAAGACCACTTTAGGTTTTAACCAGTAACACTGGCCATATTTTAACTTACAGTAGGAATGTGTTGATTTTTTCAGCTATGCAGCATCCAACATTCACAGATTAAATTCAGGTTAACTTTAGCACACATTTACATATTGTATAATCAAATGATCCAAAAAATGTCATATATGTAATGTAAAATAAAATAAATTTAAGGCCCTTTAAAAAGGTTTTAAATGCTAATAACACATTTAATATCCCACAGCCAGCCTGTATTAGAATTGTTTTACTTTTATATTTATGTTTTTACACACTTTATATTTCTAAATTCTTTAAACTCAAACATTTGGCCAGAAGTTTAACATAAAGGGAAAATATGAACACTTATATCAGTTATATCAGGATGAGACTTGTCATTTAGGCCGGCCCTACTAAAATCTCCAGTTAATAACACCACAAATAAAGCAGCAGTATCAAACCAATTAAAATTTTATTATAAAAAAAGAAGAATGTCTACAATCAACCGCTAGGCGTGTACAAAAATAACAACAAGTCTAAAAAGAAACAAACAAAAACAAACTTTTTTTTATTGCTGTATTGTTAAACATGTACATAGTGAAAACCCCCCGATAACCGCCGCTCAGTGGAGCTAAGTCACGCTCTACTCGTCATCTTCATCCTCCTCTTCCTCATCATCTTCCTCGTCCTCCTCATCCTCGTCTTCATCATCGTCATCATCTGCCTCCGCTTGGCTTTTCTTAACTGAACCCGTCGGTCGGCCCGGCCCCCTCTTAGAGGCTCCGCCTCCTGCACGATATGCTGCCACCTCCTGTAAATCAAGAGCATTCAGACATTAGACCCGCCCACACGATCAAATAAACATGAGCTAAAATGATCATCATTTCTCCCCAAAACATGTAATTGTGTCATTTACTCACCCTACAGTTGTTTTAAACTAGTTTGAGAATTATGTGTTCTGTTAAACACAAAAGGCCATATTTTGAAGATGCTGGAAACCTGTTTTCTGTTGAACACAGATGATATTTTGAAGAATGTTGGAAACTTTTACAGAATGTGTTTTTACCGGTTTCCAACATTCTTCAAAATATTTTCTTTTGAGTTCAACAGAACAATAAATGGGTTCCGGTTTGGAACAAGTCACAGGTGAGAGAATGACAATTTAATTCTTTAAGATTTCCATCACAGTCAAATGCAGTTATTTACATGCAAAATGTTGTGTATTTGATTTAATAGATGCACCCTTTTTACTAGCATCTAAAAGGCATGTTATGTAACATTTGAAGCGTCTCAAAACCTTTCATCTGTTGTCCTAAACCCAACACTTGTATTGAAAAAACCTTTCAATATTGTATTGTGATGTTTTTTTTTTACATATCACAACACAATACTGATGTATAGTATAGTTAATTAAATTATAATATTTGTGATATACTTTAAATGCTGAATTTTCAGCTAGTTAAATCATAAAACCTTTGGTTTTTAGCTAAAATACTTTATAATATAATTTTTGTATAAAAATTGGCAAAAATTACAAACTTTTTAAAATATGATGACTTGTGTTGGCTCAGTAATTTCACATTTATTACGATTAATAGGTTATTTTTATTGCTTTTAAAGTGAAATAACTCAATATAAACAGGAGCCTGAGGAAAAATTTCAAAAGGTGTTTGGCATCTGAAGCCTTCTTATAGTGTTTTTACATACAAATGTGAACAAACGGTTTACCTTTTCATACTTCTCGCGCAGTTTACCAGCCTTCTGCTCGAACGGTGCGCGGTCTTTGCTGCTCTGCTTTGACCACAACTCTCCCAGTTTCTTGGCAATTTCTCCGATGGTCAGATTGGGGTGTTCGCTCTTCACTGTGGGCCGATACTCCGAGCAGAAGACGAAGAATGCAGATCTGTGCAGAGAGAAAACAACACCACAATATTAGAGTCACTCAGACACACATTAGAGTCACTGTGCGGGGCTTATCGGAAACTCACGGTGGGCGTTTAGGGGCATTCGGGTCCTTCTTCTTCCTGCCAGTCTTTCCCACACCCTTGGGCGGCACGTACGTCTTCATCTCCCGATCATAGCGAACTTTATCCGCTTTGGCCATGTCCTCAAACTTGACCTTGTCGGAGGCGTTCAGAGACTGCAAAAGAAAGACGTTCAGAGTTTGGTTCATTGTGATGAGGAGCCGTGCAATATAATTATACAGACAAAAATAGAGGTTAATTTAATATTATACTTTATTTTGTGGTGCCATAAAACACTTTATAATAGTTTTTCATAATTTATACGAGCACAATATTACACACTAATATGGGGATGCAGACAGAAATGTAAATCTTGAAAACACAATGTTTACATTTCTTTTGTTTTATTAATTATTATTTCCACATTTTTTAAATCAAAATTAGCTTTATTTGCCTTTAAGTTCTACATAAAGGGAGAAATATGATCACATATATCAGCATATACTTTAAAATGAAAAGGAAAAAAATAAGGTATTATAACATGTGCTTAATAGACATAAAAAATTAATAGAAATTAATATATACCGTTATCAGGATATATGAGATGACTTGTGATAATACTTTTCCCACTGCTCACCTTCCATCTCTCAGAGCACTTCTTGGAGAACTCAGAGAAGTTGACGGGCACGTCGGGACTCTTGCGTTTGTGTTCATCGCGACATGTCTGCACGAAGAACGCATACGCCGACGTCTTCCCCTTGGGTTTGTTCACGTCTCCTTTCACCATGGCTGATCAACTAGCAGAAAACAAGGGTTAAACTACAGAGAAAACGAGTCAAACAGTAATCATATTTCCTAATAATAATGCTAAAATTTACATTACACACTGTTAGAATATTTGAACTTGGCATTTCAAATTTGTAATTTTGCCAGTAATTATGAAAGCTTTTTTTGACTATATATATATTCTATATATGTGTGTGTGTGTGTGTGTGTGTGTATATATATATATATATATATATATATAAAAACTACTAAAAATAAAACTAGTCTACATTTTCTAACTATCCTTACTTTCATATTTTGTAACAGATATTTTTCCTTTTCAAAATTGTACCTTCAGAGAGTATATGAAGAGTATATCAGAGAGTATATGGAGTTACAACTCTGGGGATTTAAAAAAAAAATTATACACAAGATTTCATACAAATATGTAGTTATAGAATCTTGTTTTCACCTCAGAAATGTTAATAGTTCTCTAAATTATACATGTAAATAAATATATACATGTAAATATATATATATATATATATATATATATATATATATATATATATATATATATATATATATATATATATATGATTGAGACGTATTTACATTTCTTAGGTGAAAACAAGCTTCTATAGCAACATATTTGTACGAAATATCTTATAAATAAGATAATTAGCTTATAGTTTTAAACAGTTGCTAAACATAATATTTAAAGATGATAAATGAAATCCTGTGTAAGCAACATTAACTAACGTTAACCAACAATTAAATACAAATATATTGAAATAGTACTGAAATCACTGCTCTGACTGAGATTTTAATCAGCAAATAAATACTTGTACTTAATACTGAATCCTAAAACGCATTTACATAAATAATACTGAAGTGTGGGCCCATATAAATGATCTAAATCGCCGGTTTCTAGGCGCTCGTGCTGTTTCTCGGTTGGAGGCTTTTGTTGAACAAAGATTCCTCCATTTTCTCTTCCCGCCTAATTCCCTGTGTTCGCGCTCCGCCATCTCCGGTCAAAACACGGTACATCTTTTAGAAATACGGTTTTATTCACTCAATGATGGCGTCAAATGGGCCCCGTTAAAACGCCGAATTCCCGTTAAAACCGTTTAACGGCTCCGGTGCTCTGCACGGCACACACACAAACGCGCGCACTCTGAGGGCCACAAAAACCCTCGTTAAACTCCTTTCCCGGTTTCCTCAGTATATCCCGCGTTTGATATTACAGCACCGCATAAGTCTAAACTAACACATTCCCCGTTTAAATGGCTCAAAGTGTATAATAATAATAAAAGCAGCAAACCTCGTCTTTATTCTCTGCAGATCAGCGCGCCTGTCCTCCGTGTATTGTGTCTACCACGTGATCAGTTGTGCTTCGTGTGTGTGCGCGTCACACGCAGCCGCATAAACGTCGTCCACTCGGAATCGGCGGCTTATTGGTTCAGCTCGAAAACGGGGTCGTCCAATCAGCGAGCGCTCTTTAGGAATCCACAGAGCTGATTGGCTGACAGGGACCCTCGGTGTGTTTCGAATGTTTGTAAACTGAACCAAAGAGCTTAGAATGACCAAGAGGCGACACTCAATAGAATGTTCCATTGCAACAGCAGCGCCCAGCCACAGCCCGGATTCCGCCATTTCGGAGTGAAAGCGATCGGCTGTCCATTGGATCTTACTGCTGTCGCGATGACCAGCAGCTGCTTTGTTTTTTTATTTTATTTAAAAAGCGCATTAAAGCTGAAATACAACCTGAAAGACGACAATAAAACACTGTCTATCACAATCATCAGCACTTTTAATAGTTTATTTTACATACTTATAACATGCTGCTGTTTTATTGGAGTTTTCATACCAAAATAGCCATCTAGTGGCTGTTTACCAAAATTGCACTAGAGTGTCGCCTCTTGGGGATTCTATGCTCTTTGACTGAACTGAATGTTTTGAGCAACTGTAAAAAAAAAAACCCACAATAACACACAGTGTGAAGTTGAACTATATCATAAAACACAATGATGGACTTTTCTGGAGAGTACTTACAAAACTGCTGTAATGTTTTTGAAACTTTTGGCATTATTAAAATTACAGTTGATCAACATAACAGAGAGATGCCATTTTCCATAATAATGGGTTGGGCAAAAATACATTGAAATGAATTCATTCATTCATTTTATTTTCGGCTTAGCCCCTTTTAATCCGGGGTCACCACAGTTGAATGAACCGCCAACTTATCCAGCATATGTTTTAAGCAGCAGATGCCCTTCCAGCTGCAACCCATCACTGGGAAACATCCAACGCACTCATTCACACACATACACTACGGAGAATTTAGAGTTCCCCTATAGCGCATGTGTTTGGACTGAAACCGGAGCACCCGGAGGAAACCCACGCTAACACGGGGAGAACATGCAAACTCCACACAGAAATGCCAACTGAGCCAGCCGAGGCTCAAACCAGCAACCTTTTTGCTGTGAGGCGATTGTGCTACCCACTGCACCACCGTGCAGCTTTAAGAAACTTATTATCCTTATTATTATTATTAAGCTTAATCCTGAACAGTAAGGAAAGCATTAAATCTAGATATTGCCTTTAGGAAGTTATTTTTGTGTATAAAACATTCACAGTGTAACTCAAAAAAATTAACAATAAGATTGAGAGCATGGTTATTATCAGATATATATATATATATATATATATATATATATATATATATATATATATATATATATATATATATATATATATATATATATATAAATTTATATAAATTTACCTTTTTTGTCTTTAAAATTGTATGTGAGCATTATGATATTTAAAATTCATTAATGATTATTTTTTTCTAAATGTTAACAAAGTTTTTTGTTTAAAAATACACTCATTAATTCCTAAAAACCACAAATGTCTTTGATTCATACTGAAAGAATGGCTCAGCTTTTGTCACCATAGATTACAAAGCAAATTAAATCTACATTTTGTTTGTAGTTTGTAAACATTATGAAGAGTGCTGGACTCGCCCGTTGTTTTAATGGTATGTTATACGTTTTTCTTTAAATTCGTAATTTCTTCTGTCTTGTTCATGGAAGTCAATGCTGAAATTTGTCACAAAAGAAGATGAGGTGGCCTGACCAGCACTGCTCCAGAGACACCAGCAGCTGCGCAGGTACAGGATGCAGCACTGAGGACTGTCAATCTACAGGTGCAGACAGGGTTTTATTTCTTACCTTTTGTAAATGTTTGAAATTAGGATTTTTTCTGCAGAAGACATGTCAGTGTTTTTTCATGTAAACTATTATTTTATCATGTAAATATTTTAACGTTTAAGTATAAATTGAGTGTTTATATGCATTATGCATATTTATGCATATAAATAAATAAATACACGTTTAAATGTTTGTGTGATTTTGTTCCTCTGGGGGGGCAACACAGTACAATTTCGTATAGGGCACCAGCAGCGGCACTGTCTATTGATGTCATGTAGTACATTTGCTTAGATAGGCTATATACATTAGATGTCGTCTTCCCAGTTGTTGTCTATTGGAGGGAATGCGTCAATAGAGCCGCCATTTTGGTACAGGGTAGCGCTCCTTTGAAATGAATGTGGGACCAAGGTACAGTGGAGGACTGTGGCCATCCAAAGCCAGAGAATTACACATATATCTATGATCAGGAGTTTTCCCGGATGTTAGTATGCATATTTTTAAATTAGAAAAATTATAATTTTACATCACTCTTCTACATTGATGAATCAGTGACCGCACGGCATTCCTGACAAAAAGCTACTGCTTTCACTTCTCATACTGACGGAGGGAGCGGTTTGTTTGTGAATGAATCTCCGTTATGAACGACTCGTTCACTAGCCGACAGTAATACACGTTTCTGGCAGCGCAGCATCTCGTTGTCATATTTCTTTTGCATTGTTTGCTGATTTTATTCAACAAAACTAGCATAAGCCGAGTGTTTAGTGCGAGTTGGAGCTGCTTTGCCGTATGGTGAATGCAGTAAGTGACTGTTATCATCAATAACGCTACCTGATTAGCACAAAAGTTCAGAACATACAAAAATGTAAAAAACCTAATCTTACCTATGAAATGTTCTGCCTTTGAGCTTTGTTTTCTTTGTTTGCTCGTTACTACACCCGTAGACAGCGCTAAAGTCCCGCATCTTCACGTAATAACACTGTCTTGACTAGTGCAGTTGAATGACATTTGTCCCGGGAGCACTGTACCAATATGGCGGCGCTATTGACGCATGCTCAGGTCCCTATGCGATATCTAGTGTATATACCTAAGGTAAATTTATACAAGAAAGACAATAAATGGTAACTCAACTGATAAGTTTATGAAATGCAGAAATAAGCATCAAAGGAAGGAAGTGTTTCCTAAGCGAAACTGCACTGGAAAAAAGAATAGACTAAAAGGAAAATAGTACAGAAGGGGGCAGTAATGCAACAAAACAGGCTGCCAGCTGCCGTTAAAATCAAAAGAAGAAGAAGAAGAGCGCCGAACACAATCTGAACACAATATTTACACTAATATTCGCTCATTAATGAAGGTGACAGTCATATCGATACCCCGTGCAAGTGTTGACGGATGGAGGAGTTTCTAAACAACTTTAAAAGCTACAGCAGAGCGGTATATTACTTTACTTTCTGTTTTCTTTGTTAGCTCGATATCGACACTGTTCTATAATCGTTTGTCCAATTATCACACACATCTTTGCGTTTGTTTTAAGCTTTTCCCCCTCGAGTTCAGGCTTAGAATTGACAGAATATACAATTTGTCCTGTGTTTATCTTCTGCTTCTGTGATTTGCAGCATTCAAACGGCAGATTTTGTTGGAAGAAAGTTGTTTATATATAATAGCATGTATTTAGATGTATTTTCTTACTACTTTGCTGATTGAAAAGTTAAATAACACTTATTTTTATGCAAATTTAGGTTTGAACTTGATTTATATATGAGTAATTCAATTCAAATGTCAAACTTGCAACAGAAAAAATAAAGTTTCCAGCAAAACAGCTAAACCCTTTCTAAGTTGTTAGTGTAGGCTTGTGTTTGACAGTACTGTGAAATACTCATAAATCTTTCTGTTGATGTTTTTAAACTATTTTATTTGATATACCAAAGTCACACAAGTGTCAATTTCACATCTGTCCCATCACATATGTTCTACAGAGAGACAACATAGAGGTAAAGTTGGTTTTCGGATATTCAGACATTCCCCTTAATAATATAATTTCAGAAAAGTAGTCATTGCAAATTGTAAATAGGAAAATCATATGAGCAGCAAATGACTATCAAAGTACAACATTGTTCACAGTGAAAGCAGCTGAAATCTCTCAGTAGTTCTTCAGCAAGCCTCTGCCCTTCCTCAGTGTAGATGAAGATCAGCTGCTTCAGTCCGACATCTACATCAGCAGGAGGATGAAGATGAACCCAGGGTGGACATTTCAGCCAGACAATGATCCAAAACACAGCCGAGGAGACTCTTGGTGCTTTCAGAGAAAGAAAATCAAGCTGAAGAATGGCCCAGCCAATCACCTGACCCGAATCCAATAGGGAATACAGGATAAAGCTCAGATTTGATAGACGAGACCCGCAGAAGCATCAAGATTTACACACTCTGTTGAAGTCTGTGAGAAACTCACACCTGAGCAATGCATGTGTCTTCATTCTCCATATAAGAGAAACAGCGTTTTATATAAAATATTAAACACAGTTCAGCAGCTCTTTCTCCTTCTGTCGTTTCACTGTGATTACACACAACTCATTCAGATGGTTTTACCAAAATCTGCATCAATTCCATGTTAATAGCTTCGTTACCAATATTACTCCCCGGAAACACAATGAAATGTGTGCAATGCTTATTTTACCCACTGTGTGTCGTCATATTGCACAACCCTACTGATGTGTGTGTGTGTGTGTTCAGGATCAGCGCTGGCTCTCTGCAGTGTTTGAGGCGGTGCAGCAGCAGTTTTCCCCACTCCTGGACTCTGATGGTTTCTCCGTGGCTCGTCTGGCTCAGTCTGTGGTGGAGAAGGTTCAGAGAGCCGTCGGGTCAGACTGCGCTGATTTACCTGTGAGCTACAGGTGAGTCTGACCACCACCAGCATCTATTTAAACAGCCGAATCATCATTTACTCACACTCAAGCACTTCTTAACTCTTATGAACTTTTATGAATATTCAAATAAGTGTATCCATGTATTTCCGGCCAGGTTTGTGTGCTCATGAATATTCAAATATGTGTATTCATGTATTTCCGGTCAGGTCATGAATATTCAAATAAGTGTATTCATGTATTTCCGGTCAGGTTTGTGTGCTCATGAATATTCAAATAAGTGTATTCATTGATTTCCAGTCAGGTTTGTGTTCTCATAAATATTCAAATAAGTGTATTCATGTATTTCTGGTCAGGTTTATGTCCTCATGAATATTCAAATATGTGTATTCATGTATTTCTGGTCAGGTTTGTGTGCTCATGAATATTCAAATAAGTGTATTCATTGATTTCCAGTCAGGTTTGTGTTCTCATAAATATTCAAATAAGTGTATTCATGTATTTCTGGTCAGGTTTATGTCCTCATAAATATTCAAATAAGTGTATTCATGTATTTCTGGTCAGGTTTATGTCCTCATGAATATTCAAATATGTGTATTCATGTATTTCCGGTCAGGTTTGTGTGCTCATGAATATTCAAATAAGTGTATTCATGTATTTTCGGTCAGGTTTGTGTGCTCATGAATATTCAAATATGTGTATTCATGTATTTCCGGTCAGGTTTATGTCCTCATGAATATTCAAATAAGTGTATTCATGTATTTCCGGTCAGGTTTGTGTGCTCATGAATATTCAAATATGTGTGTTCATGTATTTCCGGTCAGGTTTATGTCCTCATGAATATTCAAATAAGTGTATTTATTGATTTCCGGTCAGGTTTATGTCCTCATGAATATTCAAATAAGTGTATTCATGTATTTCCGGTCAGGTTTATGTCCTCATGAATATTCAAATAAGTGTATTCATGTATTTCCGGTCAGGTTTATGTCCTCATAAATATTCAAATATGTGTATTTATTGATTTCCGGTCAGGTTTGTATCCTCATGAATATTCAAATAAGTGTATTCATTGATTTTCAGTCAGGTTTATGTCCTCATGAATATTCAAATAAGTGTATTCATGTATTTCCGGTCAGGTTTGTGTCCTCATGAATATTCAAATATGTGTATTCATTGATTTCCAGTCAGGTTTATGTCCTCATGAATTTTCAAATAAGTGTATTTATTGATTTCCGGTCAGGTTTATGTCCTCATGAATATTCAAATAAGTGTATTCATGTATTTCCGGTCAGGTTTATGTCCTCATGAATATTCAAATAAGTGTATTCATGTATTTCCGGTCAGGTTTATGTCCTCATGAATATTCAAATAAGTGTATTCATGTATTTCCGGTCAGGTTTATGTCCTCATAAATATTCAAATATGTGTATTTATTGATTTCCGGTCAGGTTTGTATCCTCATGAATATTCAAATAAGTGTATTCATTGATTTTCAGTCAGGTTTATGTCCTCATGAATATTCAAATAAGTGTATTCATGTATTTCCGGTCAGGTTTGTGTCCTCATGAATATTCAAATATGTGTATTCATTGATTTCCAGTCAGGTTTATGTCCTCATGAATTTTCAAATAAGTGTATTCATGTATTTCCGGTCATGTTTATGTCCTCATGAATATTCAAATATGTGTATTCATGTATTTCCGGTCAGGTTTGTGTCCTCATGAATATTCAAATATGTGTATTCATGTTTTTGTCGTCAGGATTGTGTCTGTGTCAGAGCTGATTCGAGATCAGCGAACTGCTTGCTGCAGCAGCCTTTGCTGGAGCTCCGCCCATTACCGGGACCAGGCCAAGAAGGCGGAGCAAACACTGCCCAATTATAAAGCACTTCCACGGGACAACCTGCTTCTGATTGGCTTTCTGTGTGACGGACGGGCCGATGGGAAGAGTGAGGGAGAGTGGCGAGTGAGAGACGCTGGAGGGAGCGTCCCGTGTATGGTAAATAACAATAATAATGTAGAAACATCATCAGGTGGGGGCGGGGCTTGTTGATGTAAGCATGAATAAATCTACATTCTAATAACTCTATTCATTTTCCTTCAGCTTAGTCTCTTCATTAATCAGGGGTCGCCACAGCAGAATGAACCACCGACTATTCCAGCATATGTTTTACACAGCGAATGCCATTCCAGTTGCAACCCAGTACTGGGAAACACCCATACACTCTCATTCACACACTCATACACTACAGCCAATTTAGTTCATCAATTCCCCTATAGTGCAGGTTTTTGGACTGTGGGGGAAACCGGAGCACCCAGAGGAAACCCACGCCAACTCAGAGAGAACATGCAAACTCCACATAGAAACACCAACTGAACCAGTTGGTGGGTCAGGGACCTTGTGTCATCTTCACAGTGTGTGTGTGTGTGTGTGTGTGTTCAGATGCTGAAGTCCTCCTGTCTCTGGCTGGGGAGGCTGATGCTGTTTCCCACATGGAACTACATCCCCCAGAATGCACCTGGAGCAGCAGGTTACCTGGAGCTGGTGGACCCTCCAGTATGTGTAACCCTGGAGGCCATGACCTTTGACCCTGGCGGAGCTCTGACTGAGGTCATGAGTGTGAGACACGCAGCTGAGCTGCTTGCACACAGGTGAAGAGTGTGTGTGTGTATGTGTGTCTCTTTGTGTGTGTGCATATCTATTTGTGTGTGTGTGTGTGTGGGGGGGTGTGCATACATATGTGTATATACAGTGTGTGTGTGTGTGTGTGTGTGTGCGCATGTGTATAAATGTGTGTGTATGTATGTGTATATGTGTGTCTCTGTGTGCACATGTGTAAATTTGTGTGTCTGTGTCTGTCTGGATGTCTGTGTGCATGTCTGTGTTTGTGTGTGCGCGCGCATGTATATACAAAGTACGTGTGTGTCTTGTCTGTCTGTCTGTCTGTCTGTCTCTCTGTGCCTTTTTTTGTCTCTCTGTCTGTGTGTGTGTGTGTGTGTGTGTGCACGTGTGTCTGCATGTCTGTGCATGTGTGTGTGTGCATGTATATGTATGTGTTTGTCCCTTTGTGTGTGTGTGTGTCTGTGTCTGTTTCTTTGTGTGTGTGTGTGTGAGCGTGCGCATGTGTGTATGTCTGTTTCTGTCTGTGCATGTGTGTGTGTCCATATATGTGTATGTCTGTGTGTATGTGTGTGTGTGTGTGTATGTCTGTGTGTGTGTGTGTGTGTGTGTGTGTGTGTGTGTGTGTGTGTGTGTGTGCGCGCGCGCATGTGTGTATGTGTCTGTGCATGTGTGTGTGTCCATATGTGTGTGTGTGTGTGTGTGTGTATGTCTGTTTGTGTGTGTGTGTGTGTGTGTGTGTGTGTGTGTTTGTACTTTTGTACTGTATATATGTGTGTCTGTGCTTGTATGCGTGTGTGTTTTTGTATGTATGTATGTGTGTGTGTATGTCTGTTTCTGTCTGTGCGTGTGTGTGTGTGTGTGTGTGTTTTTTTACTGTATATAATTGTGTCTGTGCTTGTATGCGTGTGTGTGTGTGTGTGTGTGTGTCAGCTGTGAGGATCAGGTGTGTGTGTGTATATGTCTGTTTCTGTCTGTGCATGTGTGTTTTTGTGTGTGTGTGTGTGTGTGTATGTCTGTTTCTGTCTGTGCGTGTGTGTTTTTGTGTGTGTGTGTGTGTGTGTGTGTGTGTATGTATATGTCTGTTTCTGTCTGTGCATGTGTGTTTTTGTGTGTGTGTGTGTGTGTGTGTGTGTGTGTGTATATATATATGTCTGTTTCTGTCTGTGCATGTGTGTTTTTGTGTGTGTGTGTGTGTGTGTGTGTGTGTGTGTGTGTGTGTGTGTGTGTGTGTATGTATATGTCTGTTTCTGTCTGTGCATGTGTGTTTTTGTGTGTGTGTGTGTGTGTGTGTGTGTATATATATATGTCTGTTTCTGTCTGTGCATGTGTGTTTTTGTGTGTGTGTGTGTGTGTTAAGACTCTGTTGTGATTAGAGGAATAATGACTGTGTGTGTCTGTGTGTGTGTGTCAGCTGTGAGGATCAGGTGTGTGTGTGTGTGGGTGGGCAGGTGTGTGTTGTCGGTCCTCTGCTGTTGATTCGTGGGAAACGCTTCTTCTGCCTCGTCCTGAGTGACGGAGGGTCGTCAGTGGCGCTCATCATCAGGGTGAGTCTCAAAGCAATACAGTACATTAAATTCAAATAAATCATTTAAACAACATAGAAAACAGGCAGATTTACATATTAATGAATAATCAGTTAAAATATGAACATCTGCAAATATAAAAATACATTGTAATTGTGTAAATTTCAGTTTTATTATATGATTTCTATACAGGGTTTCCGCGGGGTCTTAAATAGTCTAAAATTTAAAAGTCTAAAATTTAAGGCCTTAAAAACTCTTAAACTCGCTGTTTTAGGTCTTAAATATTTTTGCACAGGTCTTATTTTTCCGATTTCTATGTAACTTTACATCTAATGCTCATTTTAAATTCTTTTTTGTTGTTGTTGCTTGGCTTTTGGGGTGTTGTAGTTCTTTATTTCAATAGTCCAAGTGTAATTTGCGGTATTACAACTACAAAAAAAGGTCAGCTTACAATAGCCGATCTCTGTGCGCGCAGCGAATGTGACGTCATCGCTGTGTCTGCAGTGGTTCGCTGTGGTTGCGTGCCACATGATTTCGGCTGGCAGAGTATGGCGTTATATCACTGTCAAATGTCGTAAGCGCAGTATTACAAGTCAGGAGCGCATTCATGTAATACGAGAGAGCGAATGTCTTTGCTCATGCGATGGTTTCCTCTATTCGTGGACAAAACTTCTCGCGTGCACTCAAAACACTGGCTGCTCATGTGTAAACGGTCTGCTCAGTGGCGTAGCGGATGGGCCCACAGGGCACGCACCGGGGGGGGGGCCCCGCGTGATTAGGGGGCCCCACGTCGTCGCGATTTTCAATAATTGAAAATCCAGGAACCGCAATAATCAAACTCTTGGGAACAATTGTGGTCGGAACCAAAGTTCACAGGTGTTCTCTGAACTCCTCTCAAGCGGTGGACTACTTTATTCTGATTGCTTGCCGCCGAACCGCGTCATAGCCAATGAAGACGCGCCGCTGTTTCTGGCTACTTTGACGCTCTCGTCGCTTTCGGTTTGTGATCGCTCCTCAGTTTGGGAAGGATTCCCCGCGTTGTCGCCCCACTCCACTTCCTTTCCCCGCTCCTCAATTTGTGACATAGATATATACAGTAGATATTGTATAGGGACCTGAGCATGCGTCAATAGCGCCGCCATATTGGTACAGTGCTCCCAGGACAAATGTCATTCAACTGCACTAGTCAAGACAGTGTTATTACGTGAAGATGCGGGACTTAAGCGCTGTCTACGGGTGCAGTAACGAGCAAACAAAGAAAACAAAGCACAAAGGCAGAACATTTCATAGGTAATATTAAGTTTTTTACATTTTTGTATGTTCTGAAATTTGTGTTAATCAGGTCACGTTATTGATGATAACAGTCACTTACTGGGCAAAGTAAGGCAAAAAATAAAATAAGGCAATTAAAAAATAAGGCAAAGCAGCTCCAACTCGCACTAAACACTCGGCTTATGCTAGTTTTGTTGAATAAAATCAGCAAACAATGCAAAAGAAATATGACAACGAGATGCTGCGCTGCCAGAAACTTGTATTATTGTCGGCTAGTGAACGAGTCACGATGAATGATTCATTCACAAACGAATCGCTCCCTCCGTCAGTATGAGCAGTGAAAGCAGGAGAGGAGCTGTGTTTCAGCACATGATTAGATCAAACTTAACAGGGAGGGTGAATAGTACATTTCTGTACACACAAACACAAGCTTTTTGTCAGGAATGCCCGTGCGATTAGTGATCCATCAATGTAGAAAAGTGATGTAAAATTATAATTTTCATTATTAAAAAAAAAAAATACTAACATCCAGGAAAACTCCCGATCATAGATATATGTGTATGTCTCTGGCTCTGCCCTGAGACATATGACAGAAAAACACAAACCCGTGGTGAATACAACTCACGAAATAAAACACAAACGGCTCGCGATTAGAATGAACAGCAAATCAGCAGCAGAGGATTAATAACAGACTTTTATTGCTCATTTTTGTAAATTGCACGACTTTCATACCTGTTAAGTTTCATGCCAGTACTCTGGTTTGCTCTCTCTCTCTCTCTCTCTCTCTCTCTCTCTCTCTCTCTCTCTGTGTGCGTGTTAAAGAGCCGCTGAGCTAACAGCTGACAGGCCGGGATCGCACACACACACTGTACGTTATTTCTGACGGCAGACACGTGAACTAGGAGAACGTTTTTCTCGTATTTCTGACGCGCTTGAACCACATGTGACAGATTATTACGGCTTTAACAGACACATTTATAAGTTGTGTGTCACAAAAACACTCTGTTATTCATTAAAAACGTCATTGAAACCCATTTTCGGAGCGCAAATTACCAGTTGTACACGCTGTACACGGAAGTTTTTAGCATTGACCGGAAGACGCTGGTCGCTATGGCGCCCTCCATGCAGCAGTCATGAAAAAGGTCTATAGACTGTAAAATATATGGATGTATCAGGGCTCGAAATTAACCTTTTTGCTTGGTAGCACCGGTGCTCCTAACTTTAAAAAAATTAAGGCGCATCAGCCAAAATTTAGTCGCACCCACCAATGGGGTATATGCCGAAGCATGCTAATAGGACTTTTAATTTGCCATTAACCTGGGTTAAGCGCTTCCGGCTAATTGAATGCCAACGCAAAATCAGGTGCGTTTAAGGTCTGTTTTCTTTAAAAATCAGCGATCTCCACTGGCTGAGTGATATCTGATATAAAGTGGGTCTCAGATTGTACAAGAAGCCCTGCATTAAATTACATTTCCACCGCCATGTCTTTATAATACGAGCATTTATTTTACCCCAGTATATTCAATGGAGCTTCTGCGTTAGTCTGTCGATTCTGACGGGCGCCTGCGAGTAAACGGCTTTTTGTCTCGCTTTACGCTTGAGCAACTAAATAAATGCTAAAGTTTATTTAACTGAATGTATTTTAATTAAATTACAACATCGATGCTGTATAAGGAACCGTATAAAGTGGGAAAAAGTTCCCAATAACAGCTCACCGGAAGTGTATCAGCATGAGAACAGCACTAGCTCGGCATATACCCCATTATAAGCACCGTTACTACAAGTTTTATACAAATATATTTATTGTATTTGAAATCATCACTAGTCAAACTAACAAGCAAAAAAAAGATTAATACATATATGCAAGCGTGAGGAAAATATGTCTCAACGAAATCCCATTGTAATGAAGTTTACGGCCCTTTGGCCGCCGGGAAGAAGGAGGCGGAGAACCGACGGAGCTTTAAAATGATTTATTAAAAATAATGACGGCAGCTCCTCACGGAGACTGCCATTTAAATCAAAACAAACGGACGGCAGCTCCTCGCGGAGACTGCCGTCAAACTGAAAGTAAAAGTAAAATAACATGCCCGGGCCCGGTCCTCTCTCGGCTTCCTCTGCCATCGGTCCTCCTTTTATGGTCCAGAGCTCCTTCTGTGGGATCCGAGGCAGGTGCGCACCGCACGTGTATCCACTCACGCGGTGGCCTCACCCCGTTCCCACGGCTCTCGGCCACGTCCCTCGCCACACCCGTTATCACAAGAAAATACATTTTATAACATAACTGAGTGAGCAAAAGGTACACGGAGCGCTCACCGGCCCTGCACACACTGCTGGACATGAATCTGTTAAAGTAAATATGAAAATAGGGGTAACCTATGTGCCCTTTAAAACAAGAGGCCCACAAAAACATCTTCAATGATATTAATGATGATCTTTTTATTCGTCTGATTTTACTGTCTGTCTCTTCAGTCATTTAAAAAATACCTCAATGGCGAACGCATCAAGTATAAAAGCCTCGACTGTTTCGTGAGGTGCGCGATGCGGCGCCAGGTAAAAGTGTAAATCAGCATTAAGATGTTTGTTTGTTTGTTTTTGCTGTAGTTCAGTGGTGCATCTAACATGTCTTTAGTGCTGTTTAATTTAAATACATTTATTTCACCACTAATTTTGGGATTTTTTTTTCATTTTTCATATTTTTTGATATTGCGATATAGGTCTTAAATTTAATACTTACTGGTCTTAAAAAGGTCTTAAATTTGACATTAAGATAACTGCAGAAACCCTGATAAATAACCAGCTGTGTTTGTCTAAAAGTAACATTAGTAGATATCCAAGTCTTTATAAAGGTCTGTGTGTGTGTGTGTGTGTGTGTGTGTGTGTGTGTGTGTGTGTGTGTGTGTGTGTGTGTGTGTGTGTGTGTGTGTGTGTGTGTGTGTGTGTGTTTGTGTGTTTGTGTGTGTGTGTGTGTGTGTGTGTGTGTCTCAGGAGCTGAAGCATCAATACTGGAGGCAGTGTGTGTGTGTCGGCCAGAGTGTGTGGATCTCGTCTCTGCGTGTGTGTTCGCTGGGGGCGCTGGAGGGACGTCGCGTGTTGACTGACAGCTGTCAATCACGCCTGCATCCACACACACCACTGCAGGAAAGCTCAGAGGAGCAGGACACTGAAGACGACACGCACACTCCTGCAGACACCACACACACACTTGCAGATGCCACACGCACACCTGCAGACGACACACGCTTGGCGTCAGATCCGGCAGTCAGAGTGAAACCATCCACCATCATCAGCTTTAAGGTGAGGCTTTCTGTTTATTAATTATGTGGGGTATTCATGGTGTGCATGGTGGGAAATCAAAACGTTGTTAACCAGTTAAACTCTGCCGACCCGGTACCGTCATCGACTTTCGCTTTCAGATTTAAAGGGCTAGCATTGCACCAGACCCCCGTAAGTGGTTTCATTTGAAAGTGTAGAATCTATATTTTATGCACATATGCATCACTTTGGTTTTTATTCTACTGTACAAAAGTTATTTACACTTAAATACACAGTATTTTGGATACCCGAGCTGGGTATTTAACATTGTTTTCATTTTCATATTTTTTCACATGACACATGTAGAAGTTATAGCTCAAATGAAAGCTCTTGCCGGTGCTCATACGGTTCTAGCATTATTTATACTGAATTATATTCACATATTAAACAGTTGTTAAATGAATCGTGGTGTTTCCATGGCGCAGAAGTGAAAACAATACATTCATGATCAATAAGCAGCCCCAGATAGCACAGACAGCTGTCATCTCTCACCTTATGCTGTGTGCTTCAGGGCCATTCTCCTCTGTTTTTGAGCTGATTTGCATAAGTAATCCTTTTAAATGTCTGACGTGCTCCAAACACAGTGAATTATGTTTGATCAAACAAAAGAATAGTGAAATATGAAAGCAATGATCGCTCCCTGTGGCTTGTACAGCACCTCTCATCAGTTGGAATACAATAACTTCTGCATAGATCAGTGGTTCCCAACCTGGGGTCCGCGCCCCCCTAAGGGGGGCGCCAGAGTTCACAAGGGGGGCGCGGGAGAGGATAAGTGTTGAGGTAGAAAAAGGCATAAAATGGTCCACTATTATACAGGGCTGTACAATTAATCCAAAATCCGATTTCGATTTCAAACGATTATAAAAAAGCATTAATCAAGATAAACAATTATATGCATCATATACCGCCCCCTTTCCAGTTGTATGTGTTGCGAAAGACCGCGTGCTTATGTGTGTGTGCAGCACGATCACGCAGTCAATAGTATGCGGCCGGTCAGCATTCACTCTCATTCACACACTGAGACGAGCAGAGGAGCGCAGACATCTAGTCATTTTAACGTGAGCGCTTTAATGGTCAAATAGGTGTCAAAACGCGGTGTTTAGTGATTATTTATATTAACCCTCATTTGTGTAATAAACAAACGAGTTGAGGATCAAAAGACGTGAAAGAGAAACCATTAAAGAGACAGCGCAAAATATTCCTGCTGCCGCCTGTTTTTATTATCATTAATCAAACATAACGAGAAAATGTTTCTCTGCTCTTGACAGAAGGATTTTTGTAGCTAAAGTGTTTTTCTTACAGTGGAGATGCTTAAAGCACAGTTTGTTTTATATTTTTATTCTATTGTATTTATTTCTCTTTCCTTTGCAGGGTGGAAAATAACTATGTATACACTTGAAGTCAGAATTATTAGCCCTCCTGTATATTAGCAACCCTTTTCCTGGCCAATTTCTGTTTAATGGAAAGAAGTTTTTATTTTTTACTTATTTCTGAACATAATAGTTTTGATATCTCATTTCTAATTACTGATTTATTTTATCTTTGCTATGATGACAGCACATAATATTTTACTAGATATTTTTCAAAATATAAGCATTCAAATTTAAGTGCAATTCAAAGGCTTAATTAGAGTAATTAGGCAAGTCATTGTATAACAGTAGTTTCTTCTGCAGACAATCAAAAATATATATTGCTTAAGGGGGCTATTAATATTGATCTTAAAATAGGTTTCAAAATATTTAAACCTGCTTTTATTCTAGCTAAAATAAAACAAATAAGCCTAGAAGAAAAACAAATATTAGAGAAAATACTGTTAAATTCCTTGTTCTGTTAAACATAATTTGGGAAATATTTCTTAAAAAGAATTCTCAGGAATATATGTATTTTTAACTACCAAAAAAAAAAAAAAAAAATCAAAACACATGTTTAAAATTCCAACATAATAGTAAAAATAATTAAAATAAATAACTCTAAATATTTTTTTACATTTTGCTCACTTGCGCAATGTGCTTGTCCAACTTCTTGTAAAGGCAAAATCAAAAAAAAAATGGCAGACAAACGTCAATGTAATGATTCTTCAGAGGCGAAGAAAAAGATTAGACAGTATGACAAAGCCTATCTAAATACACATAAACACACACATACAGTAATATATATATATATATATATATATATATATATATATATATATATGGTACATATGTGTGTGCGTGCCTGTGTATTTATATGGTGGGGGGGCTCCAATGTTTGTATAAGTTCATGGGGGGGGCCCCAGAGAAAAAGGTTGGGAACCACTGGCATAGATTATGGTGGAGACATTTTTCTTTTGTCCTATGATTACAGACATGTGCAGGAGCCACCAACATTAATTACAGCACGCTAGACCACACACAACCTAAAAGAGACACTTTCACATTTGAGTTTATTAAAAAAAAAAATACAAAAAGCGCCTCTTTATTAGGTGTTTGTTATAACAGACAACATATACAGATATTTTACACACTTTCAGTAGTGTTTTATGAAAATTCAAAGGGTTTTCGTTAAAATTATACCAAATTTTTGCATTTACACCACCTAAGTTTTTTAATTTAGCTAGGCAAAATCCAGGTGAAAATCCCAAAATGGCAGCAGAGTTTAACTGGGTAATCTTGTTTAGTTTGGTCAACTGTTGTAGCATCTTTTAATTAGGCAAAACTTCTATTTAATTTATTTTTTGCTCTTTTCATTGTTGCACTCTTTATGTTCCTCCTATTATGTGTCTATTGGTGTTACTGTTTTCATGCTCATATCATTTGTTTATTTTTTCTCTGTAAAGCACTTTGTGCAGCCTTGTGGAAACGTGCTATATAAATAACTTGAACTTGAACCACAGGAGATGTGAAAGAATGTTTGGTAAAAGTTGTTTCGTGTTATATTTGTCTTCTAAAACAGGGGTGCCCAAACTTTTTCTTAAAAGGGCCAAAAACCAAACTTGATTGAGGCTAGTGGGCTGGAGGTAAATATAGTCTCAGCGGCTAGTTTTCTAACTTGAATAATGTTTAAAAATTATTAGAAAACATTGCGTTATTTTAGCTAATACAGTATTCTTTACATTTTATTATAAATTCATTACAGTAAAAACTAACAAGTCCTCCATAGTGCTTCCGCGAGTTTTCCCAGGAGACAGAACAATACGGGAGAAGGGCGGGAGATGGGTCTGAAATACGGGAGACTCTCCGGAAAAGCGGGAGTGTTGGTAGGTATGGGCTGTTGGAATAAAACTTGCATGAAAGAGAGAAATTATAACACTTTAATATAAGTGGCAAATCAAACTTTAACAAGTGGTTATCATTAGCACTACTAAAGTATGATCTTATTGTAAATCTCTAATCCTACCCATTAACTAAACCCAACTACTGCCTTGTTTACTATTAATAAGCAGCAAATTAGGATAAATTGTTTAATGGTTTAATAGCCTAATCAGCATCTTAAAATGAAGCTAGAAAATAATGTTTAAAGCAGTGTTTCTCAACTGGTGGGTCGTGACCCAAAAGTGGGCCACGGAAACATTTTTAGTGGGTTTAATTTATAACTTATTTTGACTTTTATTTTGAAATGCGTGCACGACAACCGTACCATTCGACATGTGAAATTTCATTTAAATATAGCAACAAATATGTTGAAGCGCAAATATGACCCTGAATATGTGAAATATGGGTTTACATATATTGAACACAAAAAAGACTGATGCTGTGTTCACACCAGACACGGAACGCGCGGATAAATCACGCTATTTGCGCGTAAATAGCAGCGTGAACATTTGAGTTTACTCGCTTCATACGCGCGTCAAATCCGCTTCATTCGCATGTCAAATTCACTTTAGAACAGACGCGGATTCGCGCTATGGGCAGGGCTCTAGCTTCATAGCGAAATGGCTAACATGGATTTTCTGAAGAAAATAACAGTGTTTATGTGCTTTATGAAGACTGAAAAACAGCATCGATACGTTTAGGGTCTTGTCTGAGTCCACTACATCCTTTCAGAGGTGCATCCAGCTCTGTGAGCTCATAAACTCCTCCAGAAACTGAACCTGGATGACGGAGGCTTTCAGCAGTGCTTCTGACTGAGCCAAGCCCAGTTTGATGAACTGTTGTCGGTGAAGGCTGGAGGATTTCCCTCGGAACACCGACAATAAGTCTACGTCACAATCACGCCCCCACAAGAGCAAGCATCTGATTGGTTAACGCGGCACGAATTTACACTGAAGTTCAGATTTTCGAAATCGAGAGATTCGCGCGAAACGCTCGTTAAGTGCGTCAAACGCGCAAACCGCTCAATTCGCCCCGTGCTATTCGCGCAATTTGCGTCATTCGCGCCGCGCCATTCGCGCGTATCGCACTGCAGGATGTCTATTCGCGCGTTTGCATTGACTTAACATGTAAAACCATTGAATACAACAAATAAATAAATATGGTGCCGCTGTTGCTGATGGTTACAACAAAAACATTTCGCAGGATGTGTAGTCAGGACATGGTGTAACCCCTGCTCACAACAATGATATTTGCATCCACACTGACAAACAATAATGGTCTGTTTATTTTTAAATTATGCATTTCCTTTTGCATTACTCCCTTATAATCAGCAGATGTGTAGTCAGTGGGCTGCTGGTGCATCTGACCAGTGATTCCAGCTCGTGTAATCTGTCAAATCTATGTTATCTGATTGACAGGGTACCGTCACAAAGATCTTGAACGCAGAGGCGGGGCTTTATGAGCTTGACGGACAGGTGGGGCTTTGTCTGGCCTATCAGCCTACTCAGAAATGGGGCGGTGGCTTGAGACCGGGGGCGGAGATTCAGGTGAGTGTGATTATGTCATCGCCGCTAGAATCAGCATGTCTCTGAATCACAAACTCTAACTAAAGTTTTATTCACTCTAGCTAGTTTTAACATTTATATTTCAAACCAACGACGTGTAACACAAGCTCTGTGATTGGTCGGCTTGGTAGCACTGACGAGTCTGGGTGGGACAGATAGCTGCCCGACCCCGATGGAGAGATTGTTTACAAGTGTGGAGTCCCTTAAAGGAGCTCCGGATGGAAAGTTTTGTTTTGTGTTTACCTCATGGTTAAAGTTGTTGCACGTCCGTCCGGCCTCAAAATGAGCGAGTTTGAGCCACTTGTAAATTAAGGAAGCGATCAGAAAAGACAAAACACCAGAGAAGAAACTCGACACAGAGGAACATTAACACCTTACTGACAACTAGCGTTTTGGAAGTGTTAATGCAGACCAACAGAAACAGCGCGCAGAAGTATAAATGCACAGCTACGCGTGTTGCAGAGTCACTCGCTGTCTTCAAGAAACGACTAAAAACTCAACTATATAGGGCCCTATCATACACCCGGCGTAGTGTGGTGCAAGGTGCGGCGCGGCGCAATAGTCTTTAGCTAGTTTCAGCTTGGCGTAAGAGTGGTTTTGAGGCGTTGCGCTACGCTGTTTAAATAGCAAATGCATTAGCGCTCATATGTGCGCCCATAGGTGGTCTGGTCTAAAAAGGAGGTGTTCTGAGGCAGACCGCTGGCGCGTTGCTATTTTGAGAAACTATAATAGATTTTTCATTAGACCAAAACTAACCCGGTCTAAACTCCAGCGCAGAGTTGCACCTCACTTACACACTGCTTAATACACACAAGACAGCAATAGGCAAATATCTTTACATATGAAAACATTTAAATATTAAGGATATATATAGGATATAATAAGAATAGATATAGAATATAAATATAAAGGATTAAAATATTACAAAACATATTATTTTCTAGCCTACATAAATATGAAAAATCACTGCTTTTATGTCTTCTTCATCTCGGGAGGCTTTTTCAGTTCATTCATAACAATCTGCTTTTGTATAATGTTATTATTATTAGCAGTAATATTTATTATATCCATATTTATATTTGTTTTATTAAAAACAAGCTTAGATTTGTCCACCTGCAGGTTTTAGAGCATATGGGGCACAGCATGTGTTTTAGGATATAACTCAGGTTTTTGAGCACACTTCATTATTATTGTTCATTTATTCGTTTGCTGGAAATTAGAACTGAATTTAGAAATAGCTTTGAAATAAATCTTTACGCTTAACAAACTAAATTAATTATTTATAGGCTAATGGATGTCTGTGCGTAAAGTTTCCCTATCCAAGAGTGAAAGTGAAAGTAGATCCATTATCTCTCATTCTCACGCAGTAGATGCTCTGTTTAACAGTTTTCTGTTACCTCCTAAAGGGAATGGGAGATGAGACTCTAATTGGTTTATCTCAAAACACACCTATAACTCATTAAGAAAACAAACTCAACACTGTTAGACCATGCGCCGCAGCGCAAGGCAGATTTCCCGTCCTTAAATTAGCAAAAATGCGTTCTGACATGCCCTGAAAGCGTTTGCGCCCTGCGTTTTACGCTCTGCGCATGGACCGTCAAAATAGAGCCCTTAGTCTCCACTTTCCTTCCTAATCTGCGATTGCCTCTCTGGCTCCACCACTAACTACATAAAAAAAAAGACTAATGTTTTGCTTCTTACACTTTACACACCTGAAATTTGCCTACAGCACTTATTCATTGTTGCTCTTATAGTTGTGTAAATTGCTTCCGTGTCCTCATTTGTAAGTTGCTTTGGATAAAAGCGTCTGCTAAATGACTAAATGTAAATGTAAATTTTATAGCGCCTTTACAATGTATATTGTGTCAAAGCAGCTTCACATAGAAGATCATAGTGAGCTGAAACAGTGTAGTTCAGTTTTCAGAGTTAAGTTCAGTTCAGTTTAGTGTGGTTTACTTGTCACTGCTGAGAGTCCAAACACTGAAGAGCAAATCCATCAATGCGCAGCTCTACAAAAAACTTCACCAATTGGCCAAAGTAAAGGAACCGCGAGAGAAACCAGGTTCAGTTGGGCACAACCGTTTCTCCTATGGCCAAACGTCTTGTGCAGAGCTGCAGTCTAGGCGCCGGAGGCTGGAGAACGCTGGACGTCAGTGAAGACTCGTCTGTCCCTGGAGCATCACAGGAATCAGTCTCATGCTCTCCACTCCTCCATGACCACCACAGCAGCTGCTCAGGATACGGCCTGGTCCAGGATTATAGAAACCTTGGGATCATCTTGTTGCTGGTCTTGGATCGCATCAGTGGCACTGCATAGTCTGAGGGTCTCGGGATGAGTATCCGCAGGTGTAAATAGAGAATAAAGAGAATAATTAGCGTAGCTGCTGTTCATAGTGTATGTAAATGAGATGCAGAAACCTGTGTGGAGCACATTCATTTATCCAACCGCTAAGTGATGCACTGAGTGTGTGCTTTACTAAACAGATAGGGTCTTTAATCTAGTGTTGAACTGAGAGAGTGTGTCTGAGCCTCGGACATTATCAGGAAGGCTATTCCAGAGTTTAGGAGCCATAAATGAGAAGGCTCGACCTCCTTTAGTGGACTTTGCTATTCTAGGCACTACCAGAAGCCCTGAGTTTTAAGATCTTAAAGAGCGAGTTGGATTGTAGCTAGACAAGGTTGGTTAGATAAACAGAATCTAGATTATTTAATACTTTTTAGGTAAGAGGCAATATTTTAAAAATCAATACGACACTTAACAGATAGTCAGTGTAAGGAGGATAACATTGGGGTGATATGATCATATTTTCTATGGTAGAGTTAAACATGGTTTGCAGAACTATTAAAACCATAATATTAATACATGAGCAAAAGACTTGTTGCAAAACACCTGATTACACATAAAGGGAGAATAAAAGTTTACATTAAAAGTAATGTAAAGTCTTAAGCAGAGCGTATAGAAGTTTGACGGTGTGTGTGTCCATTTCTGAGCATTCCTTCATGTCGTAAATACCTTGGAGTTGTATTACACACTGAACATCCGGTCTCTTCTGGGTAAGAGAAGCTGATGGTGTGTTAATTGTTGAATAAAAGCAAAATAATTATGTGTCTGATCTGCCATAGTCGTTACACAGCACACAAGTGTTGAGTAAACTTTTTTTTTTTGTTGTTCTTCAGCTTCACAACGTCCACTTCACGTATCAGGCATCGGCGTTTGCTCCGCGGGCGGTTCTGTGGGCGTGTTTGCGCTCCAGTGTTCAGATCACAGCCTTCAGCCGCCTGTGTTCGGAGCTGCAG
>NC_133198.1:48907500-48935000 GCF_049306965.1 Danio rerio | reverse complement strand
GTAAAAAAAGTTGCTTAAGTTGCACACTAGTTTGGTCATGTATAAATATCATTATATTAACCATATTGTATAAATATTATTGTCACCATAAGCCTACATCATGCTGATGATCAAAAACACAATGTCATGATATCTCCTGCGCTTGTCTTCTGACCGACTGCATCTTAAAATACATGAATGACCCCTCATAGAGCGTGAGAAGCAGACATTCTTTATCATTTGTAAAATAAAGACTTGCAGGTAAAGGAAACAGCATTATAGGAGGAAGTTGCCGCGGCTGTGGTGCAGATTATAAGTTTAAAAAAGTATATGTATATGGACAGATAGGTAACTAGATAGAATAGACAGGAGTATATGATCTGTGCCCCGCTGCAGAGTGCAGATGCTAAAGCCTGCTTTCCCACAGCCCGAACCTGCGCGTAAGAAACAGGCGGGACTCTCGGCTATTTTGACAAATACACACCTACGTTACACAGAGCCCAACATGGAAGTTTGTGATTGGGTCAGCCCAATGTCAATAAAGAAAAGAACCAATGGGCTGCGGATTATGTCACCCGGCTCTGTCCGGAAAAGAAACATCCTACTTTCAGAAGTAATATATATATATATACAGTATGTGTGTATGTATGTCTGTGTGTACTTTTTTGGCCCACCTCAAATGTCACTTGGCCCACCCTAAGGTTCCAAGCTGGAGCCGGGCCTGCAAATAACTGATGTCCATGTAAACATAGTCAGTATGTCTTTTTTTCAGACACTCACCATTTTGAACTTTATTCATTCACCATCATTCATTTTTAAAAAGCGCTCAGTCCATTTCATTTGTGTGTTTTACTGGAACGCATAAACTCTACAGGTGCCTGGTAGTTAGCTGTGGAGCTGACATTAATCAGATTCACTCTAGTGAACGCATAAAAATCGTCATCATAATTTACTCTAGTGCACGCCTCAGATTCTCGCTCCACAGTTTAAAAACCCCTCAGATATGGTATTGTTCATCACACTATGATGATGGCAACACGAGGAGGTCAAAACCTGTTTACCTGCTATCACACTTTTAAATTGTGTGTGTCTGTCAGGTTGAGTCCGCGGTGGGTGCGACCTGACCGTGTGTGTGTAGTTGCTGGACGGCTGTTGGACGTTGTGTGTGACGCTGAACAGAAGACGAAGAAGAAGAGAAACATTTACACAGAGATGATTCAGGAGCCACACCACTGCCCTATTAGCATGGTAACACCCACTCACACACACACACACACACACACACACACACACACACCCACTCTCTCACACACACACACACACACACACACACACACACACACACACACACACACACACACCACTATCAAATAACCTATAATTATAGTAACACACACCACTGTCCTATTACGATGGTAACACACTTGCTATCAGTCCTTTAGGGTGGGGCTATCAGTCCTTCAGGGCGGAGCCGTCAGTCATTTAGGCGGGGCTATCAGTCCTTTTGGAAGGGGCTATCAGTTCTTTAGGGTGGAGCTATCAGTCCTTTTGGGTGGGTCTATCAGTCCTATAGGGCGGGCTATCAGTCCTTTAGGGTGGAGCTATCAGTTCTTTAGGGTGGAGTTATCAGTTCTTTAGGGTGGAGCTATCAGTCCTTTAGGGTGGAGCTATCAGTCTTTTTTTGTGGGGATATCACTCTTTTAGGGCGGGGCTATCAGTCCTTTAGGGCGGGGCTATCAGTCCTTTAGGGCGGAGCTATCAGTCCTTTAGGGCGGAGCTATCAGTCCTTTAGGGCGGGGCTATCAGTCCTTCAGGGTGGGGCTGTCAGTCATTTAGGTGTGGCTATCGGTCCTTTTGGGTGGGGCTATCGGTCCTTTTGGGTGGGGCTATCGGTCCTTTAGGGCGGGGCTATCAGTCCTTTAGGGTGGAGCTATCAGTCCTTTAGGGTGCAGCTATCAGTCCTTTAGGGTGGAGCTATCAGTCCTTTTGGGTGGGGCTATCAGTCCTTTAGGGTGGAGCAATCAGTCTTTAAGGGCGGAGATATCAGTCCTTTAGGGAGGGGCTATCAGTTTTTAGGGTGAAGCTATCAGTCCTTTAGGATTGAGCTATCAGTCCTTTTGGGCGGGGCTATCAGTCTTTTAGGGCGGGGCTATCAGTCTTTAGGGCGGAGTTATCAGTCCTATAGGACGGAGTTATCAGTCCTTTAGGACGGGCAAGGACGGAGTTATCAGTTCTTTAGGGTGGGGCTATTAGTCCTTTTGGGTGGGGCTATCAGTCCTTTAGGGCGGGGATATCAGTCCTTTAGGGTGGGGCTATCAGTCCTTTAGGGTGGAGTTATTAGTCCCTTAGGACGGGCTATCAATCCTTAAAGGCGGAGTTATCAGTCCTTTAGGGCGGGGCTATCAGTCCTTTAGGGTGGGGCTATCAGTCCTTTAGGGCAGGACTATAAGTCCTTTAGGGCGGGGCTATCAGTTCTTTAGGGAGGAGTTGTCAGTCCTTTAGGGCAGGGCTATCACAGCATGTCTTGTTTCTTGCCTGTTTTCATAATAATAATAATAAATAATAATAACTACTGTATTTGTGTGTGTGTGTGTGTGTGTGTGTGTGTGTGTGTGTGTGTCAGTATTGTGTGCGGTGGCCGAGTGCTGCTCTGTGGTCGGTGCAGCAGCTGTGTGTGTGGATGCAGCGTGAGGTGTGGTCGTCTCTGTCTCTGCCGGCTCTCCTGTCTGCGTCTGCGCCCCACATGACGGCGCTGGAGCTGAATTCTGCGCTGCGCTGGTCCAGTGTGGAGCTCCGGCTGGAGGAGGCGTCCCCTGACCCGCTGCTGCTGCTGGGGGTGCTTGAGCTGCAGGCGGAGAGCGCAACACTGCAGCTGCGCGACCACACACACAAACTCCACTGCCTGTGTGTGTGCAGAGACCACAGCCCCAACATCAGCACGGCCTGGCAGGGTGAGCACACACACACACACACTCCACTGCCTGTATGTGCAAAGAGACCACAACATCTGTGTGTGTGTGTGTGTGTGTGTGTGTTTGTGTTTGTGCATGTTTTTTCTGTGCATGCATCTATATGCGTGGGTGTTTGTGCATGTGTGTACATCTGCTTGTGTGTGTGCGTGCGCGCACATGTCTTGTGTGTGAGTGTGTATGCTTGTGGTTGTGTGTACTATATGTGTTTGTCTGTCTGTGTGTATGTGTGCATATCTTTTGTGTCTGTTTTTCCCTTTGTGTGTGCGATCACGTGCATTTATTGTGTGCATCTCTGTCTGGGTGCATGCGCGTGTGTGTGTGTGTGTATGTGTGTGTGTGTGCAGGCTGTCTTGTGTGTGTGCGCCGCTGTACTTTAGTCATGGAGAGGTTCATGAAGACAAACTTCCCTTCCTGGAAACACCTGGATCAGCCGAGTTACATCACACTCAAACACTGCAGGTACAAACACACACACACACACACTCATGTACGTTTCATACACACACTGCTTTACATAAACCTGACCATTCATTCATTCATTTTCGGCTTAGTCCCTTATTTATCAGGGGTCGCCACAGCGGAATGAACCGCCAACTTATCCAGCATATGTTTTACACAGCATATGCCCTTCTAGCTGCAACCCAGTGCTGGGAAACACCCATACACACTCATTCACACACACACAAACACAAACACACTCATACACTACGGCCAATTTAGTTGATCAGTTCCCCTATAGCGCATGCGTTTGGACTGTGGGGGAAACCGGAGCACCCGGAGGAAACCCAAGCCAACACGGGGAGAACATGCAAACTCCACACAGAAATGTCTGGGACTTGAACCAGTGACCTTCTTGCTGTAAGGCAAATGTGCTACCCACTGCGCCACCATCCTGCCTCTAAACCTGACTAAAATAACATAATAAATGAGCAATTAAGGATTGATTCTGATTTAAAGTCTAATTAATCGAGATTAATAATGTTTAATCTGCTAATGAACACATAATGTTGTTCTTAAAGGTGCAGTGTGTAAGTTTGACACCCAGTGGTTGAACTAGGTATTGCACGCCTGGTTCAAAACAAGTTTTCACTCAGCTCCTCTTGTGATGAATGCACACAAGTGCAGGTTGCCAGATTAGCGCGAGTGTGCCTGACTATCGAGCCTAAAGGCTGAATTAAGTTGTGTTGTAAATAAAGCATTGGCACGCGATAGAAGGAATATTCTCCATATTAAAAAAAGTTTTTATTCTAACCAACACCTGAAATGTATATATTAGAAACGGTGTCTGTTTCTCACAGATGAACAACAGAAAACTGACAGTGATCAGCTCAGCTACAGCTCATGTGCTTTATTCAGTGTTAAATGCTGATAATGTGAGTCTTTACAGGACATTTATTGTTGTACTACTGACAGCAGCAGCAGATAGTTCAGCTCAGATCTGGGAAATAAAACAAAGCGTCTGAAACTGAACTTCAGAACTGAGCAAACCAACACATATCAGTGATTCAGCATCTACATTTAATCATGTTAAGGAGCTTTAATATGTGTTCATTAGATTATAAAGCTGACCATTGTGCTGGAGTGCAGTGAGTGCACTATTCTGTGCTGCTGAATGGCTGTGTTTACATTTCTGTCCTGTTTCGTCTGGTGCAAACAGCTAAACTGCTCATAACTGTGTATCTCGTCATGTAGCGTGTTGTTAGGACACGGGGTTAAAATGTGACATGCTCACCTAATGTTTACACTCGTAATATTTATATTATTTGCTCATTAATAATCTCATGTGGAACTCTGAATCTGCGTCTCATTTTAGAGTCTGCTACTGTCCACCAGAGCAGACTCGGCAATGCATGTGTCTGTCTGCATGTTTGTGCATGTTTCTGTCTGTTTGTGTGTGTGTGTGTTTGTGCATTTATTTGTTTCTTCGTGTTCATGTTTGTGTGTGTGTGTGCGCTTGCTTGCGTGTGTGTGTGGGTTTATTTGTGTTTGTGTGTTAATTTGTGTGTTTGTGCATGCTGTTGTTTGTGCTTGTGTGTGTTTAATTGTGTCTGGGTTTTTGTGCATGTGCATGTTCGTTTGTTTGTGTGTGTGTGTGTTTGTATGTGTTTGTTTATTTGTGTTTATTTGTGTGTTTTTGTGCATGTTTCTGTCTGTTTGTTCATGTTTGTGTTTGTGTATTTATTTGTGTTTGTGTGTTAATTTGTGTGCATGTTTTTGTTTGTGCTTGTGTGCGTTTAATTGTGTCTGGGTTTTTGTGCATGTGCATCTTTCAGTTTGTTGTGTGTGTGTGTGTGTTTGTTTATTTGTGCATTTCTTTGCGTCTTTGCATTTGTGTGCATGTGCATGTTCGCTTGTGTGTGTGTTTGTGTGTATGTGTGTTTTTTATTTGTGTTTATTTGAATTTGTTTATTTGTGTGTTTTTGTGCATGTTTCTGTTTGTGTGTGTGTGTGTTTGTGCATTTATTTGTGTCTTTGTGTACATGTTCGTGTGTGTGTTTGTTTATTTGTGTATTTGTTTGTGTTTTTGCATTTGTGTGCATGTTCGTTTGTGTGTGTGTGTTTTTGTGTGTTTGTTTATTTGTGTTTATTTGTGTGTTTTTGTGCATGTTTCTGTCTGTTTGTTCATGTGTGTGTGTGTGTGAGTGTGTGTCTGTGTGTGTGTGTGTGCATTTATTTGTGTCTTCGTGTTCATGTTTGTGTGCGTGTATTTATTTGTGTTTGTGTGTTAATTTGTGTGCATGTTTTTGTTTGTGCTTGTGTGTGTTTAATTGTGTCTGGGTTTTTGTGCATGTGCATCTTTCGGTTTGTTGTGTGTGTGTGTGTGTGTGTGTGTGTTTGTTTTTTTGTGCATTTCTTTGTGTCTTTGCATTTGTGTGCATGTTCGCTTGTGTGTGTGTTTGTGTGTGTTTTTTTTTATTTGTGTTTATTTGATATTGTTTATTTGTGTGTTTTTGTGCATGTTTCTGTCTGTTTGTGTGTGTTTGTGCATTTATTTGTGTCTGTGTACATGTTTGTGTGTGTGTGTGTGTGTTTGTGTATTTCTTTGTGTCTGCATTTGTGTGCATGTGCATGTTCGCTTGTGTGTGTTGATGTGTGTGTTTATTTGAACTTGTGTATGTGTTTATTTGTGAGTGATTGTGCATGTTTGTGTTTGTGTGTGTGTGTGTGTGTGTGTGTGTGTGTTTGTTTATTTGTGTATTTGCATTTTTGTGCATGTTCATTCATGTTTGTGTGTATGTGCATGCATGTGTGTGTATTTATTTTTGCCTTGTATGTATGTGTGTTTGTGTGTGTGTGCGTGTGTGTGTGTGTGTGTGTGTGTGTGTGTGTGTGTGTGTGTGTATTTCAGGGTATATCTCCAGCTGTGTATGGATGATCTGATCATCATCAGTCCGTCTTCCTCCATGAGTCATCAAATGGCGGAGAGCAAACTCACACACGGACACACACACAGAAGCTGCGGCGAATCCTCCAAGAGGCTCAGATCGGCTGACGCTGGAGTGTGTGAGCGTGCCGACAGCTCTGCGGTGTGTGTGAGTCTGCTCTTCAGATTGGAGAATAAGCATGGCGTGACGCTGCAGAACGTGTCCGCAGACACACACACACGGCAGCTGGGCTTCAAGTGCAGAGCGGTGTGTGTGGGGGGCGTCCAGCGCTGGAGCCATGACCCCAAAAACTGCAGGATTCAGGAGCGAGAGCGAGACGGCGGCGGCCAGACGGTCAGCAGATGACACACACACACTGAATCCTGCACACACTCACCCACATGGTTTAAATGTATGTCATTTTCACACTGAATGCGTCTCAGCTTTTAAAAATGCCAGTTGTGGCCTCAGGAATGGGTTAATCAACATGATACTCTCATGGCCACTTTATTAGGTACACCTGTCCAACTGCTCGCTAACGCATATTTCTAATCAGCCAATCACATGGCAGCAGCTCACTGCATTTAGGCATGTAGACATGGACAAGAGGATCTGCTGCAGTTCATATCGAGCATCAGAATGGGGAAGAAAGGGGATTTAAGAGACTTTGATCGTGGCATGGTTGTTGCTGCCAGACGGGCTGCTCTGAGTATTTCAGAAACTGCTGATCTACTGGGATTTTCACGCTCAACCATCTCTAGGGTTTACAAAGAATGCTCCGACAAAGAGGAAATATCCAGTGAGCGGCAGTTCTGTGTGCGCAAATGCCTTGTTGATGAGGTCAGAGGTCAGAGGAGAATGGCCAGACTGGTTCCAGCTGATAGAAAGGCAACAGTAACTCAAATAAGCACTCGTTACAACCGAGCTCTGCAGAAGAGCATCTCTGAACACACAACACGGCCAACCTTGAGGCGGATGGGCTACAGCAGCAGAAGAGCACACCGGGTGCCGCTCCTGTCAGCTAAGAACAGGAAACTGAGGCTACAATTCACACAGACTCACCAAAACTGGACAATAGAAGATTGGAGAAACGTTGCTGCTCTGATGAGTCTCCATTTCTGCTGACACATTCAGATGCTCGGGTCAGAATTTGGCCTCAACAACATGAAAGCATGGATCATCCTGCCTTGTATCAGCGGTTCAGGCTGGTGGTGGTGGTGTAATGGTGTGGGGGAGATTTTCTTTGGGTCCATTAGTACCAATTGAGCATCAACGCCACAGCCTACCTGAGTATTGCTGCTGACCATGTCCATCCCTTTATGAGCACAGTGTCTCCATCTTCTGATGGCTACTTCCAGCAGAATAACGCAGCATGTCATAAAGCTCAATCATCTCAGACTGGTGAACATGACGATGAGTTCACTGCACTCAAATGGCCTCCACAGTCACCAGAGCTCAATCCAATTGAGCAGCTTTGGGATGTGGTGGAACGGGAGATTGGCATCATGGATGTGCAGCCGACAAATCTGCAGCTGCGTGATGCTATCATGACAATATGGAGCAAAATCTCTGAGGAATATTTCCAGTAGCTTGTTGAATCTCTGACACGAAGGATTAAAGCAGTTCTGAAGGTAAAAGGGGTCCAACCCGGTACTAGTAAGATGTACCTAATAAAGTGGTGTATATTTGTGTGTTTTTGTCGATGTGTTTGTTAATGGATCTATGTGCTATAACATGTCTATGATGGGGACTATGATAGGAACATTCAGAAAGCAACTCGCACACCTTCATCATGTAATTGTCTCATTCAGATATGGGCAAGTCATTCGGTGACTGATGTCCATGTGAACACTGCAGTCCCTGACGATGACTGAAGCTTCTGTCATTGTCAGCCGTGCATTGTACTTTTATAAAGATCTCATTGACTTGACAAGAATTAGAAATTCACATAGTAATATCAGCTTCTGCACCAGATTGTGAACGTGTGCTCAGTTTTACTGTCTGTCACTCTGAAATGTTCACTATTGTTCAATATGAGCCGTAATGCTGAATTCGCCATCAATTCTGCAGGTTGAGCTTCACTTCAGGGGGTCATGTGTTCGCTGGTTCCCCGTTCTTCATCCGGGATGTGTGTATCGATTAATCGCACTCAACACTGAGGTAAAACACACTCTCTCTCATCTGTTTATTGCCTTGTAAATGTGTAAGAATCAGATGTGGACACAATTATTCGCCTTCTGTGAAATGTGTATTATTTTTCAAGCTTTTCCCAAGTGCTGTTTAGCAGAGAAACACTTATATAAACACAAAACACTCGTCTCTAATAACTGATTTATTTTCTCTTTGTCATGATGATAGTAAGTAATATTAGACTAGATATTCTTCAAGACACTAGTGTTCAGCTTAAAGTGACATGTAAAGGCTTCACTAGGGTAATTAGGGTAAAGTTAGGGTAATTAGGCAAGTCAATAGCCGCATTTCCACTATCGGGCCAGTGCGAGCCAGGGCTTATATCGGGCCAGGCCGAGCCAATTGCCCGGGAGGTTGAGCAGTGAGGCGGAAACCATGTCGGGTTTCCACTGTGGGGCTAGTAGCTCGCAGCACGTCACGCAAACCCCGCCCCCAGAACATCCCCCGAATCGAACGTCACTCAAACCGCCCACTTCAGCGAGAATCAAGCAGATAAAGCACACCATCACATCATCACGAAACTATTAAAATAGGACAACCAAAACAAACAAATGACACGTTACTGTACAGCAGTACAACGCATGTCTATACGCACATGCCTGTGTGTTTTCATTGATCATATTCATTTACACGCCGACCGACTGGCATCGAAATCCAGTGGTCTTGCCACCAACGGAGGGACACAGCGCAGAGAGCGCACACATCCATAATATAACACCACATAAATAAAATTCTCAATTAATAACTCGATATAAAATGCATTTTATAACATCCTCTACACAGAATCTGTCCAACATTCATCTCAAATGCTCCGGAGAGAACTGAAACATGATTTTTTTTCCCCCTATAGGCTTTATGACACTTAATAGGTGATTCCCTTTATTTAAAGATGTTGCTTATTATATCTTAAGTAAAGGAAAGTGTTCAGTGTTTCAGCACATAAGAGCAGCACATAATAAAATATAGCCTTTATTGCGTTGCACTCAGCAGCTATGCACTAATAAAGCTCTTTATGTATTTAAAATTTCCTTTTTTATTTTTACCACGTTAAATAAAAACATACACACTTGTTTGAGGACACAGAACACATTTTGAACTTGCAGTTTTCCCCGTCAAAAAAGTGCTGCGCAGCTGGAGACAGAAAAAATCGTCGCCTATTTCTGCTTTCACTCACCCCGAAAATGCTCTGTTTGCATAATTTAATTAATATCTTCGTATCCAAATACTTTATAAATAATATTTAAAACATTCTCAGGTTTTTATTTATTTATTTATTTTTAGAAAAATATCTAAAATCTTTTTTTCAAAGAGGCTTTTGAAAAATGAAAGTTTAATATAAATTTGAAACAGTTTGATATAGTACCTAATTGTTATAGCTATAGCTTTTGTTAGTTTTATATTGGTTTATTTATTTAATGTGATTTTATTATAGGCTTATCTGATATTTGTAATTCTTTAAATTATTTCAATATAGGGCTATTTTATCTAGATATGACACTATTGTTTTGAGCCTACAAAAGTGGACATGAAATTTGTAAAGTTTAATGTCTTACTGTTGTATTCATATAGTGTATTATCACCGAAATAAATTAAAACAATAAAAATTAAAGAAAAAAGCCGTGCGGCATCAACAGAGCTATGAATGGAGCGCTCTTTTCCTCGGTCTCACACACACACACACAGGCATCTAAACGCGCAAAAACACTTATTAAACTTGACAAAACTTCTTGAAAACCTTTACTGTCTGCTGTGTCTTTAATATGGTGTAAAGATTAGTATGCGTTATTGAAACATCAAAGATGCAGCAAAGAAAAGTCACTTATAAAAACTATCATTTTATGCAACAGCTTTACATTTAAAGAGAAACATAAGGGCGATCATATGCAAAAAAGACCCCAGCCTATAATTTGTTCCAGATGTTTTCTTTCCCTTATTTATTTGTTTGTTTATTTGTTTGGCGCATGTACTCGTGTGCGATCGGAAAACTGTGCCCGCCTCTCCTTTCACTCCGCCCCGAAGCCCCGGCTGGCCCTCTTTGGCCCAAGGTATTCGGCGGCCCGAAAAAGGCCGACCGCTGGCCCCAAGAAAGCCCCGTTTTGGCCCGATTAGGCCCCAGAAGTGACAGTGGAAACGCCACTGGCCTTGGCTCACCCTGGCTCGCTCGCTTTAGGCGCGATAGTGGAAACGCGGCTATTGTATAACAGTGGTTTGCTCTGGAGACAATCCAACACTAATATTGTTGAAGGGGGCGAATAATATTGACCTTAATATGGCTTTAAAACCATTAAAAGCTGCTTTTATTCTAGCCGAAATAAAACAAATAAGACTTTCTCCAGAAGAACAAATATTAAAGGAAATACTGTGAACAATTTCTGAATCTGTTTAGCTGCACTTGGGCAGGTGGAGATGAATATGTGATTATATTTGAACTTAATTTCTGTGCTGATCGACAGGATGTGGGCGTGTTAGAAGCTAAGGGAGTGTCAGCGAGGGGCGGAGTCACACAGCTCAGTAGCCCCTCCCTCCTGCTGCAGCCGCAGTGGCGCGTTCACACACTCACAGAGGAGCCTGCGGACGCTCAGGTTAACACACACACATCTATACACATGTACTACACACATCCACACACGCTTCACTCATGCACATACACAAGCATGCAGACACTACACATAGACACTTGTGGTGTGATGGATCACAGATCTCACATCTCAGCCTGCCTGTCAGACATTTCACACTGGATGAAAGATCATCATCTTCAGCTTAACCTGGCAAAAGTTTCTGCCAACCCGACTCTACACCATAACTTTTCAATCCAGATAGATGGGGCAACCATTACTGCATCCAAAATGGTGAAAAGCCTTGGAGTAACGATTGATGACCAACTAAACTTCTCTGAGCACATCTCTAGAACTGCTCGATCTTGCAGATTCGCACTCTACAACATCAGAAAGATCCGACCCTTCCTATCTGAACATGCAGCTCAACTCCTTGTTCAAGCTCTTGTTCTCTCCAAACTGGATTACTACAACTCTGTACTAGCCGGACTTCCAGCTAACTCTATCAAGCCTCTTCAGCTGCTCCAGAATGCAGCAGCACGAGTGGTCTTTAATGAACCTAAACAAGCACATGTCACTCCGCTGCTCATCCGTTTGCACTGGCTGCCAGTTGCTGCTCGCATCAAATTCAAAGCTCTGATGTAGAGGTCTGCATTCCCGCGGCTGTCCCGCGGGCGCCGCAGGACCCGACCAGATTTCTGCGGCGCGGGAATAAATTTCTGAATAAGTCGCGGGAGCGGTCGGTAACGGGTTTAATTTGGGACGGGAGCGGGCTGTCTAGCAATATCGCGGATATTGCTATGCGAATGAGAGAGAGAGAGAGAAAGAGAGAGAGCGAGAGAGCGAGCGAGCTTTGCCTGTGTGTGTGCTTGGTGCTTGTGTGTGTGTGTATGTTAATGCGCGCGCGAATGAGAGAGAGAGTTTTCCCAGATAGTAGAATACACTCGGGCCAGTTCCGGCTAGATTCTCGCCTGCCAGAGACTTACCACTCAGCCCGGCTCCGGCTGCCGGACTCCGGATGCTTGTGGACTCACTGCCCGATTCCGGCCCGAATCAATCGGGCCAGATGCGGCGGCCGTAAGCGAGCCGACGCTGCCGCATCCCTGCCGGAATCGGCCCGAGAGTAATGTGCGCTGCGGCCCGGAGCTGGCGCGACTCAGTATTTATATACCTTTATATAAAACCTTTTGGTATTACATTGGTACTTTTGATACATGGTATTACAAGCCTTTGAGTTGATATAACAGCAAACGCCTGTGTGTCTGCTTGGTGCTTGTGTGTGTGTTAGTGCGCGCGCGCGTATGAGAGAGAGAGAAATTTGTCTGTGTGTGTGTGCTTGGTGCTGTGTGTGTGTGTTTATACAGACAGCTTGGCTGTCTGGACTGTATAGCTGAGGTATTTTTGGTTTTGTTCTCCCCCGCTCTTTAGCAGGATCGGGCGCGGCGGGCAGAAAACGGGGCAGGTCGGGCAGCGGGACAATAAATCCTTAATATAAGCGGGAGTGGTCGGGTTCGGGCCAAAACCTGGCGGGTGCGGGCGGGAGCGGGATTCAAAATCTAGTCCCGCGCAGATCTCTACTCTGATGTTTGCTTACAAAGCGACTTCTGGCTTTGCTCCTTCTTATCTGCTCTCACTTCTGCAGATGTATGTGCCCTCCAGAAACTTGCGTTCTGTGAATGAACGTCGCCTCGTGGTTCCATCCCAAAGAGGGAAGAAATCACTTTCCCGAACTCTCGCATTCAATCTGCCCAGTTGGAGGAATGAACTCCCTAACTGCATCAGAACGGCAGAGTCACTCGCTGTCTTCAAGAAACCACTGAAAACTCAACTATTTAGTCTCCACTTTCCTTACAAATCTGCAATTGCCTATCGTCTCTACCGTTAACTCAAAAATAAAAAAATAAAAATTACTAATGCTTTGCTTCTTACACTTTCTTTACATAGGTGAAACTTGCCTACCGCACTTATTCATTGTTGCTCTTATAGTTGTGTAAATTGCTTCCTTGTCCTCATTTGTAAGTCGCTTTGGATACAAGCGTCTGCTAAATGACTAAATGTAAATGTAGATCTCACGGTTCGGATCACATTATTGTTCTTTAGTCACAGATTGAATCATTTTTCGGATCAGCCAAAAAGACGAGGAGACAAATGTCATTTGCGTTTCGTTTAGTACAAAAACATCGACTGTGAGACACTTTTGAATTTAACAAGCAAAACTTAAAAGCTGAAATTTTATTAAAACTAAAATGAAGACATAATCAGCTGAATAAAATAAATAATACAATATTCAGTGCTGTGAAAAATTCACTGTTACTCCTGCTGTTGCTGATAACGCTAAATGTAGAAATCCAACATTATAAACTGTACAATTCATATTCATTTTCAGTCTCATTTCCAATAAATGATTCAGTTATTCACTCATAAAGCTTCATGTTTCACTGCTAGATGATCATTCTTGAAGAATTATTCAGTGGCATATTTTTGATGGCTGCTTGTCGCCACCTACTGGTGAAATAATGTAATGGCTGCCTACAGCTTTCATCTTTGAGCTTCATGTTAAATGCAAACGATGGTGATTTTAATCTTTAAGTGATCATCAGTGATTTGATCTAAACCAGTGGTTCTCAAACTGTGGTACGCAGGCTTCCTTCTAGTGGTACGCGGAGGAATGAAATATGTCATGTACATGCTACACACATTTTAAAATTTATCAAAAAATTATGCATATTATATTATATATTATTTCTGAGGTAATCTGCCACGTTTTTTAACTGTGCAGAGTTGTAGCTGCTTTATTGGGCCTACTACGCTACTGTATTTCAATACTGCTCATTTTGGTGGTACTTGGAGAGACAATTTTTTTTCTGAGGTGTAACTTAATGAAAAAAGTTTGAGAACCTCTGATCTAAACTATAAACTGGTCTCCCAGTACTGCTGTGTTATTTTACTTTGTGTAACTTCTTAACTAACTCAAAAGACTAAAAACTAAATCTCTCTTTTGAGTTTTGCGTTTTCAGATTTGAATGCAGCGATGGGAGGGATTAATAAACATATGCAAATCAGCATCATTTATAATGTATGTTGCGTGGGTGTTGAGATCCTGATCTTTTAATGGTTGATCGTCCAGCTTACACTGAATGCATCAATGCAGGCTAAACAAGTATTCAATTCAAGTCACCTTTATTTGTATAGCGCTTTTACAATGTAAATCGTGTCAAAGCAGCTTCACGTAGAAGCATACCTGTCAACCCTCCCGTTTTTCCCGGGATTCTCCCGTATTTTACAGTTCTGTCCCGCTATGATCATGATAAAGGGATTTTCCCGTATTTCTCCCATATATTCCGTCTTTCTCTGAAGGGTGGCAAATAAACATTAAAGGTGTTTATCGAGCCTCCCTATACGCAACCCGTACCGCCGAACCACCAGGGGAGACCCCTTGCTCTTAAATGCGAGTCTGTTCTGCGCTTTCGTTTTGTTTAGGCAGGAAAACACTTTAAAATAAACATAAAAACGGCAGGATTCCCTTTATTTTCATTACAGGTGTCGTTGCCCCTTCATATGCAATCCTCAAAACAGTCATATAGCGCTGCATGACTGTCAGCTGACGTGCTCCAAAGTGATAAATAGATGCTGTTTCCCAAACGGATTCTTTACACGCAATTTGAAGCAGGGCAAAAGTCAAGGGTGCATGTTTAAACAGACAGATATACACAAAATTAATAATATCCAAAGATGTCGATCTTGGTGGGTTTTTTTTTTTCAAACACAAGTAATTTCGTCCTAAATGAGCATAAACAAGTTAGAAAAGCATTCGAATGCTTTCATTATAACGTTAGATGTGTGCATTTTTAAAGTGACACCTGTTATTTAATGTAATCAAACGAAAAAAAAAAAATCTAAATAAATAATTAATTCGTTGGTCTTTAATCAGATTGTGTAAGTTATAAAGTGAAGAAACGGCTAATGAGATTTGATTCTATTTCATTATATTAGCTATTAATTTTAATAAGCTGAACTGTTTGCTAATGTATTTGCTGCTAATGTATATTACTTATTTTTCCTTTTCTAAATAATAATAAAACATATTACTGACCATTTAACTGTTTATTTACAACGACAACAGCTCCAAATGAGCATAATTAGTAATTTGGGGATTTTTTTAAAGGGGGTCGGGGGAATCCCGTATTATGGTGGGCATATCCCTTATTTTCACATCCCAATGTTGACAGGTATGCATAGAAGATAATAGTAAATTGAAACAGTGTAGTTCCGTTTTCAGAGTTTAAGTTTAGTTCAGTTCAGTGTGGTTAATAAACACTAGTGAGAGTCCAAACACTGAAGAGCAAATCCATAGTGACAGAAAACACCTGTAATAACCTAAGGCTGCTTTCACACCTGTGAATGGATTCAGTTGTTCTGAAACAGAGATTACTATTGTTATAGTGTTGCTCTTTGCTCTTGGAGCAGTTCACTTTTAAACTGCAAAGTTTCTAATCGAACCAAAAGAGCTAAAACAAGTCACGTGCGAGTAAACTCTCCTCACATTGGTCAGAGTGTCAGGGTTTATTTTGCAGCGTCCCGCTCAGCTGTCAGGAGAGGTGGTGGTTTGGTGGTGATTGACAGGGTGCGCGCGTCACGTGTCTGAGGAGAGATGCGGTGGGGAGGGGTGAGAAGGGTGCGCGACGATGCCTATTTGAGGACCGGGAGGGAGACGCGAGATTACCGGGAGATCATCACTCGTTTGCGAGCATCCGGAGACTCGCGAAACTTCCCGCCCTACTCATAATTCTCTCTTCGTAAGCCTATTACATATCCATAAAACACTGTGATATAACCGCGCTCGGACCGGATCGCTTTCTCACTGCAATCAAACCGCTCCAGGGTTCGTTTCAATCGAGCCGAGACCACCTCATTCAAGCGATCTCGGAGTGATTACTTTGGCGCGGAACAGAGCGCGATTGCCCTGTTCACATATGCCAAACGAACCGCGCTATCTGGGCAAACGAGATACGTTCAGAAACAAAAGTGTAGGTGTGAAAGCACCCTAAGAAAGCCAGTACATCCCCAATTACCCACCACAACTTCTTTCTTCATGATATTTTACAGGAAATCCTAAATGCTTTTATACATGTGATTTGAATGAAACGAGAGGCGATCTCTCTGTGATCCTTACCAATTTAGTAAAGGAAAAAAAATTGTTAATCTGCAGGTCACACGTGTACGAATTACGGATCAACCGTGATCTGATACCCCCCCACAACAGACTCTATGCCCACACACACACACACACACACACACACACACACACACACACACACACACACACACATTCATACACACACACACACACACACACACACATGCATACACACACACACACACACATGCATACACATGTAAAGTTTTGTTTTGTCATTGTTTTGTTTTTTTATTATGATTCTTCGTTTTGTTTCGTTTCGTCATTTTAGTATATCATGTTACACTATATAACAAATATATTCTTGCCAAACCAGCTGAAATACATATTATTTATTTACTTTCAACCTTCAGTGTCACTGAATTTTTCATTTATTTCTGGTAATAAACATGTTTTAGCTGTAATGAGCTGTATTTAATCTGATGTTGTGTGTGTGTGTGTGTGTGTGTGTGTGTGTGTCTTCAGGCTGCTGCTCCTGCGCTCATGTCTGTGTCTGAAGTTCTGCACAGCAGGTAATATTAATGATTTGTAATCTGTGTTTATTTACTCGTTTAGCAGACCTGACATTGTTCCACACGCGTCCACAACATGTCCACACTGACACAGGTTTGCTTTCATTCATTCATTTTCTTGTCGGCTTAGTCCCTTTATTAATCCAGGGTCGCCACAGCAGAATGAACCGCCAACTTATCCAGCAAGTTTTTACGCAGCGGATGCCCTTCCAGCTGCAACCCATCTCTGGGAAACATCCACACACACACTCATACACTACGGACAATTTAGCCTACCCAGTTCACCTGTACCGCATGTGTTTGGACTGTGGGGGAAACCGGAGCACCCGGAGGAAACCCACACTAAGGCAGGTAGATCATCCACACAGAAACGCCAACTGAGCCGAGGTTCGAACCAGCGACCGTCTTGCTGGGAAGCGACAGCACTACCTACTGTGCCACTGCCTCGCCCCAGGTTTAATTTTAGACAGGTTGGTTTTATGAGCAGAGTTTTGCAAAGAATGCGCTGTGATGCATGTTAAGGCCATGTCGAATCGACAGGGAATGATGAAGGTCTTTTATGCTGGGATCAAATTAAATCACTTTTATTGTCACATCATCAGCAGCACGTGTGCTATAATGAGTGAAAAGCTTAGGTGCTGCTCCAGACAGTGCAAATACTAAGGGCTCTATTTTGACGGTCCATGCGCAGAGCGCAAAACGCAGGGCGCAAACGCTTTCAGGGCGTGTCAGAACGCATTTTTGCTAATTTACGGACGGGAAATCTGTCTAAAAGGGTTGAGTTAATTTTCTTAATGAGTTATAGGTGTGTTTTGAGAATAAACCAATTAGAGTCTCGTCTCCCATTCCCTTTAAGAGCCAGCTGCGTCGCGCCAAGCGCGCATTCGCTATTTACAGGACACAAAGTAAGTCTAAGTGGACAAACTGATAATTTCACAAGCAAACAGTTCACAGTTTATTAACAGAAAACTGTTAAACAGAGCATCTACTGCGAGAGAATGAGAGATAATGAATCTACTTTCACATTTGCTCTTGGATAGGAAAACCTTTACACACAAACATCAATTAGTCTATAAATAATTCATTTAGTTTGTTAAGCGCAAAGATTTATTTCAAAGCTATTTCTAAATTCAGTTCTAATTTCCAGCAAATGAATAAATGAACAATAATAATGAAGTGTGCTCAAAAACCTGAGTTATATCCTAAAACACATGCTGCGCCCCATATGGTCTAAAACCTGACAGGTGGACAAATCTAAGCTTGTTTTTATTAAAACAAATATAAATATGGATATAATAAATAATACTGCTAATAATAATAACATTATACAGAAGCAAATTGTTATGAATGAACTGAAAAAGCCTCCCGAGATGAAGAAGACATAAAAGCAGTGATTTTTCATATTTATGTAGGCTAGAAAATATGTTTTGTAATATTTTAATCCTTTATATTTATATCCTATATCTATTCTTATTATATCCTATATATATCCTTAATATTTAAATGTTTTCATATGTAAAGATATTTGCCTATTGCTCTCTTGTGTGTATTAAGCAGTGTGTAAGTGAGGCGCAACTCTGCGCTGAAGTTTAGACCGGGTTAGTTTTGGTCTAATGAAAAATCTATTATAGTTTCTCAAAATAGCAACGCGCCAGTGGTCCGTCTCAGAACACCTCCCTTTTTAGACCAGATCGCCTATGGGCGCACATATGAGCGCTAATGCATTTGCTATTTAAACAGCGTAGCGCAACGCCTCAAAACCACTCTTGCGCCAAGCTGAAACTAGCAAAAGACTACTGCGCCATGCCTTGCGCCACACTGCGCCACACTGCGCCGGGTGTATGATAGGGCCCAAAAACAGGACAATGTGAAATGGACAGCGATATGTACGATGAACAGGTGTCCACATAGTTGTTGTAGGCAGTATTGTTTCAAGTTTGGATTGGTTAAAGTGCAGTGCATGCTATATATTGATGGTGTGCAGTGAGGGTATGGAAGAGTCTGTGTGTGGTGTGTTAAGTGTTCATCAGCCTGAGTCAATCCCTCTAAATGTCCTTCAATTTGGTCACATCCAGCGGTCGTCATCCTTGAATCAATCTCAGTTGTAAGCTGCCCCCGCAGAAAGAGTTTGTGCCCCCCCAGTTTTTATAAAGGATTGTTCACTCAAACTGAAAATTCTTTCTGTCATTAATTATTAACACTCCCTTCGTTCCAACCTTCAGAACACAAATTTAAATATTTTTAAATATATGACATAGCAATCGAATTATGAAAATGGTGAGAATAAAGCTAGTCCCATAGTCCAGAGATCCGGTCCCCGCGTCAGGTCAGGTGCGCCCGTAAATAGCCTTTAAAACGCGCACACGGCGATGGAGGCGCACTCAACTCACAAGGGAGAAAGTGGGTGACATGATAGGAGCAGCTTAATTCATTACATGCTTTGGTTAACTAATTATTTAAACACAACTCTCTTGAGCTCTAAAAGGAAAAAACACATAAGAAATTTGCTGTTAAATTAATTTTAGCAGAGACGCAACTGCCAGTCATTTATTAGTTATTCGGGAAGATGTAGCCTAATAAACATGTTTTAATAAAAACAAATAGTTTACTGCACAGTCCCACTGTAGGCTACACTATAAATAATATTTTAATTTATTTATTAATATTATTATTAATATTATTACAATTCAACTAAAATTGACAAAACGCAGAACTCTCTGAATGTTTGCTTTCATTTTGCTAAAAAGCGCACTTTTACAGTTGTGAAGAGAAACATCCCATTATGCAGCAGCAGTCAAGGTATAACACATAATAAATGCCTTTTGCGTTTATTAAGTCAAGTTTGCAGTGTTATAAATGGAATATAGTGCTTAAGTGGATTTATCGCGGATCAACCGAAAAACCTCTCACATGCTGCAGGTAGGCAGAATGATAATCTTTTAAAAATGTCATTTAGGCTATACTGCTATTTGCTCATGCAAAATTAAACAACATAAAATATATTGTAGATCTATTTTAAGAGCTAAAATACAACATATCGAGTTTGTTTTGACTTGTAGCTCATGGCCCTAAAAATGATGTTGGTTGGATAATAGGCTACGTGAAGTGTGATGACTCGGTTAAGCTGATTTCGCTATATTTATTTACCGGTTAAATGAATAGTCTGATCGTGGGTCAGTATAATAAGGAGAATAACATATGATTTAAAGCACTCGTTTGGCACTGAAGCCATCATCCGTCTGCATTAATAAACGGTAAGCATTACTATCGTTAATAAAATTCGTAATAGCGAAACTGCATATTGTTATTACTATTAAAACGTAGCCTATTTTACTGCCTTAGGTCAGTAACTTAGGCAGTAATGCAAAGTAATAATAAATGTGAATAAATAGCCTAAATGAAAGAAACAAGAGACCACAATGAGTCACCAGGTCAAGTGCCCCCTCAGTTTTGACTTCCTGGCGCCGGGCCTGTCGTATGGTCTGGAATTGGATGAGATTTTATGAGATTATTTACATTTTGACGATTATTTTGAGTTTAATTATGATTTTTGCAGGATCAATAAAATATGCAACTTTTTGTTGATTTATGAGTTGATTCAGTGATTGCGGAATCATGAAAAACTAGGGGTCTGATGAAAACTTTATAGTACTTTATAATACTACAATTCCCAATGAACAACTGTATTTTATCTAGCACGCTTCAGTTGTGTAGTGTAGGGTCCATGCAGTTGGTCCAATGACGGTATCCACTGGTGGATGAAGGTTCACTGCATGTTCGGTCTTTCCAGTGCACAATGTTGATTTATATTAAACTTAACTCATATCTGACTCCAATTTTAGTATGAGGTGGTTTAGAATATTAATATATTTATCCTCGTTTTATCTGACTCCAATTATAAAACATTGAGAAGGTTATTTTGTTTCCGTTCACATTATTTTAGAATATGATTGAATATTCTCTTCGGTTCATCATTTTATGTTATTCTCGTTCTTTATAACATCCTGAATCTTGTACCGGCCGAGTATACAATTTCTTAAGCACAAGCTTGTCAGTCTTGGTCACTAAACAGTGGCGATTGACCGCTATCCTTTACCGGCAGAACCCTACTTACTCAGATTAGGATATTTTTTATGCGGTCCCCATAGATCTGCTACCTCCTAAATCAAACAGAGCTATTTACTCATATAGTGATCATTACTATAGAATTAAGCAGACCAGTCGTACTTAAACTATTAGTAACTTTGAATAATCACTATACTATCTAAATAGTATTATACGTTTAACAGGTGAAGGACTATCCCCTTAGATATCCTTTTACAGCCTAAGTATACATGAATTAATGCCAATGTGTTAGTCGGAGCTCTAGAGACATCGTATAGCGTGCCGCAATGCTCCGTCTACCGTGTTTTAGTCCGCTACTAACCTGTACAGGGGCTTGTGGTGTTATGAAATTAACACAATCTACTAGAGATAATAACACAAACTCTGTTTGAATGATTCAAAACATAACAATTTATTAGTCAGGTTAATGTGTATTACGCCAGTTCATTCAGTCAATTCATAAACGATCAATACAAGACATCAAATTATCAAAGATAAATCCAAGATTAAATGATGCATTCCTGACTTCAAATTTTACATAGCGTGGAGCGTATGACCCGTTACGGGCTGATCTGGTTAAGCAGAATCGCGCTGAGCATTTCTCAAACCTTACCTTAAGTAATCCAAGAATCCCCTCAAGGAAAGGGGTGTGTGCATAACAAAAGGCATTCACATTTAGTGCACACCCTTCACAGTGGTTCAAAAGATGCCCGAAGTTATATATTTATTGTTTTGATTATGTCTATTTCTGAGGGAATGAGACCATTGTACCAATCGCACTGAGACATTTTAAATGATATCAAACATGATAAATAAAGTCACTTTGGTTAATCTAGAACATTCAAACATTGACATGACCATATGTGTGAGTTGGGGTGGTTGAAGCCGAGTTTCAGCAGACTCAGATGCAAATGCGGCAGGAACTGGTCTTTCCTGCATTCCCACCTGCTGGGTTGTGGAGTCAACAGTCTCTGTTTTCAGCTCATGTTTGAATTGTCAAAGACATCAAAAATATTTGCAATATCTCAACTCTTACAGTAGCGAGTAAATCTTGTCATGATGTGCAATATTTCATGCATGCAAGGATCGCTGCTCTCTCTCTCACACACACTTTGTCCTAAAGCCACTACTGTGTGCTGAGTGTTTGGCCGGTGGCGTGCAGGAATTACTGAGCCATACTGACATGCTGTTTCAGACTGAATACTCAGAGTAGCGGTGAACAATATCGGGAGCGTCACAGGTTGTTTAGAAATGACCCAGTGTGAATAAAAGCCCAATTTCAGCTAAGTAAAGCAGGCTAGGGGAATAGCGCTATTTACTGATGTTCTGTTGTGAAACTAAATATAAATCGACATTATCGATGCTGTAAAAGGACCTTATGAAACAGACAATAGTCAAATCAATCTGTCAACGGGAGATTTCAGTGGCTGAACAACACTTCTGTGCAGATAACCCATTCATAACAACCTAATCTACATCAGCTCTGCGTGACTGAAAGAGATTTGCTCATGTGAAAATTGATATACTGTCTTTATTTCCTCAGCTCCGCCCCTGAGGTCGTCTCCTTTCATGGAATCATTTCTCAGCGAATCACACTGCAGGAGGACAACGAAGCACAACCCAAGATTAAATCAGTGTCACCTACTGCAGGTTTGGCCCCGCCTCCGAACACCTGTCTACAGGATGAGGGTCAGTGAGTGATGTGTGTGAATGTGTGTGTGAATGTGCAGACACGCAGGAGGATCTGAGGGTGCGTCTGACGGTGCAGGACGCTGAGTGTCCCGGGCTGATGGTTCACGTGTATCTGGATCTGTCCTGTGGTTTATACACACTGGGTCTGATCACCGGAGCTGCACTGCAGGTTCACCATGTCCAGCGCAAAGTCTCCAGGTCAGTCTGCTCTGCTGCTGCTGAGACCTGCTTTTGCAAAAGCGTTGAGAAAGTCTGTCACAAATGTGGTTATTTTAGGCTGCAAATGCCAAAAAAAAAAATCCCTGCAAGTTTACTTCATTTCATTTCATTTTATTTCATTGCATTTTAGTTTGTTGCAATTTTTTTCATAGGATTGCCTTATGTTTGAGTGAAATTTATAGCATCGATTGTGTTGTATTTTATTTCATTTACTTGTATTAAATTATATTTAATTTAATTGTATTACATTGCATATTATTTTATTGCATTTTATTTTAGTTTATTGCATATGAATGTATTGCACTTTTTTATTTTATATCAATTTATTGCCTTTTTATTTTATATTAATTTATTGGATTTTCATTATAAATGAATTTATTTTATTTTATATTAATCTATTGCATTTTATTTTATATGAATTTATTACATTTTATTTTTATATATATATAAATTTATTGCATTTTATTTTATATGAATTTATTGCATTTTATTTTATTTTTTATATGATTGTTTTGCATTTTATTTTATTTTATATTAATTTATTGCATTTTTATTTCATATGAATGTATTGCATTTTATTTTATTTTATATGAATTTATTGCATTTTTTTAATTTTATATGAATTTATTGCTATTTATTTTATTTTATATTATATTAATTTATTGTATTTTTATTTTATATTAATTTATAGTATTTTTATTCGATATGAATTTATTGCATTTTTATTTGATATGAATTTATTGCATTTTATTTTCATTTATATGAGTTTATTCCATTTTATTTTGATATAATTGAACTCTATTCAAATCAATTCAGTTATTTTGTTTTTTTCTCTAGTGCTTTTACAAGGTAGATTGTATCAAAGCAGCTTAACATAGTTTTTGTAAATTTGATGTTCAGTTTAGTTCAGTTCAGTGCGGTTTCAATTTAATTAGTTGCATTTTATTTTATTGGACTGCATTGCATTTTATTTGATTGAATTTTTTTGCATTGGTTGCATTTTATTTTGTTGCACTTTATTTGATTTAATTGTATTGAGTTATGTTCAATTTTATTGCATCGCATTGCATTTGATTTTACTGTATTGCATATTTTGCATTGCATTGCATTCTAATTTATTTTATTTTATTGCATGGCATTTTATTGCATTTTATTTTGTTGCATATTCATTTATTTTATTTTATTTTATTGCAATTTAATTTGTTGCAATTTATTTTGTTGCATTTTATTTCATTTATTTGTGTTGCATTGCATTTAATTTTATTGCATTGCATTTTTTGGATTGCATTTTATTGCATTGCTTTGCAATGTATTTGATTTTATTGCTTTGTATTAGTTTATTTTATTGTATTTTATTTTTGTTATTGCATTTTTATTTGTTTATTTGCATTTTATTGTATCTTATTGCACTGCATTTTATTTCATTATTATAAAACATCTGATCGTCGGAAACAATCGCTGTGTTCTGGGTTGTTGTACAGTTCTAGGCACAAATTGATTTATATATGCAATACATATTTAGCAGCAAACATCTGACTTGAGCTGTTTACAAATTGTCCAGAAGTTCAGAATTTTTTTCCACCAATTGTCCAAACCACTTGTCTTATTTTAATGCACTTTAATTTTGTTTTTAAAAGTAACCATTATTTCTTCAAAGCAATAAGCAGTTTATCAGTCACTCAATATTTCAAAAGATTGAGCTCAAAAACAGACACATTTCACAATATTTTTGTGTATTTCACTGTAAAACACCAGAATTATAGCAAATTATGCCCAATGTATTGAGAAATAAATGTCACAAAATCGTGTGTGTGTGTGCGTGCATGCGTGCGTGCGTGCGTGTGTGTGTGTGTGTTTCAGAGCGTGTAACGTGTACTGCCGCTCTCTGCCCATCAGTTATGTGAGCGTCACTGGTCTGAGGTCAGTGTGTTCAGGGTGAGTCTCGTTTACACACACACCTGTGTTTGTTTATTCTCTTGACCTGAAACTCCTCCAGCAAACAAACAGGATGTGGAACTGAACTTTGACTTTAAATGTACCGTCACACATAAATGAGCTATTGTGATTTTTTTTTTTCTGCATTCATTTTTGTATGTTATAAGTTTAGGGGCAGCACGGTGGCTTAGTGGTTAGCACTGTGGCCTCACAGCAAGAAGGTCGCTGGTTCGAGCCTTGGCTGGGTCGGTTGCTGTTTCTGTGTGGAGTTTGCATGTTCCCCCCATGTTGGTGTGGGTTTCCTCCGGGTGCTCTGGTTTCCCCCACAGTCCAAACACATGCGCTATAGGGGACTAAATTGGCCATAGTCTATGAGTGTTGTGTATGTACAGTTGTTTCCCAGTACTGGGTTGCAGCTGGAAGGGCATTCGCTTTGTAAAACATATGCTGGATAACTTGCCGGTTCATTCCACTGTGGTGACCCCTGATTAATAAAGAGACTAAGCTGAAGGAAAATGAATAAGTGAATAAATGAATGTTATAAGTTTATTATTATTGATTAATCTGATAATTTTAATATTGTTTTTTTAAGCAGTTACATTATTAATTTATCATTCGTTGTCTGATTATTGTGCATTATTGTGTTAACTTAATTTACATATTAATAGATTTTTGTTTTTAATTTATTTTCATTTTTAAATGTTTAAGTTTCATTCATTAGTTTATGATAAATGACTTATTTTTTCAAATATTTAGTGAAGAAAATATAATTAGTTTTCATTTCATGCTGACTTTAATGCTAATAAAGTAGATTAAATTAATCACTGCATTAATTAAATTGAAACACTGCATCACATAAAATTATGAGATTCAAAATGAAAAAAAGATGAAATAATAATACTGATACTAATGATGATGATGAAATAATAATAATAATAATAATTATAATGAAATAATAAAATAATAATACTACTACTAATAAAAATAATAACAATTAAATAATAAAATAATAATAATAATAATGAAATAATAATAATAAAATAATAATAATAATAATAATGAAATAATAATAATAAAATAATAATAATAACAATAATGAAATAAAATAATAATAATAATAATAATAATGAAATAATAAAATAATAATAATAATAATGAAATAATAAAATAATAATAATAATAATAATGATAATAATGAAATAATAATAATAATAATGAAATAATAATAATAATAATAATAAAAATAAAATAATAATAATCAAATAATAATAATAATAATATTTAGGGCTGGAAGACATTGCAAAAGAACAAAAAATTATCACAATAGAATGTTTCACATCATTCAGTATCAATAATTATTGAAAAAATATTACAATGCATTTAGGAATATTATGATTTATGATCATGTGTGCATCACGCAAGTCGTGAAATTTCGTGTAAAACTTACACCCTAAGCTTACCGGCATTGCTTTCAATGTGTGTGCTCAGCAGTCACATTTTAATAAAACTACAGTGTTCATACCGAAACTACATACAGAACTTTTTTTATAATGTTATTGACAATGGTGCTCGCTCAATAAATACAGACACTGATGTTATCACCCAGCCCTAATAATAATAATAATGATGATTGTAATTATGATGGTAATAATTGCATAATAATAATTATAATCATAATAATATAACAATGATGATGATAATAATTAATAATAACAATGACATCATTCATTTATTAATTTTCCTTTGACCGAATCCCTTTACGCAGCAAATGCCCTTCCGGCTGCAACCCAGTACTGGGAAACAACAAATACATACACACACACACTCATACTACGTACAATTGAGTTGATCAATTCCCCTATAGCGCATGTGTTTGGACTGAAACCAGAGCACCCGGAGGAAACCCACACCAACATGGGGAGAACATGCAAACTCCACACAGAAACACCGACTGACCCAGCCAAAGCTCAAACTAGCAATCTTTTTGCTGTGAGGCCACAGTGATAACCACTGTGCCACCTAAAAACATCACCAAACTGCTGAATGCCTGCAGTGTAATGTGTGGTTAATGGTGCAGTGCAGTAATAATAAGCCCATCAGCCGCTCCTCTATACTTTACATTGTCTTAATGGTTTTGTGCTGTCTTTTTCTCTCACTGTAGGCCCGCAGCAGCAGCTCCTCCTCCTCCCATGATGCTCCTGGGCTCCTGGGCGTCGGTCGGGTCGCAGCAGTGCCTTGTGGCTCAGGTCAAAGGTCATGTGGTGTGTGTGTTGTCTCTGCGTCTGCAGTGGATCTGCTCTCTCTGCGGCAGCATCTTCACACAGGTACTGATGAGATGTGTTGTGTGTAGTGCACGACAGTAACACCAGTGTAAGCCCCCGTGAAATGAAAATAAAGTGTTTTAGATGTTCGTCTGCGTCTGTTAGGATGTTAATAAATTCACATTAGGCAGATATAAGCCTGATATAACGCCTGCAGTTTAGCACTTCTGCTGTCTCCTCATGCTTCTGTGTCTCATCAAATCTTCTGACCAATCAAACGCTCTCTTGTGTCTGACATGCCCCGCCCCTTCTTCTCATTGGTGGGTTGTGTGTGTGTGTGTGTGTGTTTGTATGTTGTGCTTTGACCCCGTGACCTTCTCGTCCTTATAGACGACCTGTGGCCGAACTCACCCGCCATGTGACTCCACCAGCGCAGTGTTTCAGGCCGAGGCCAAGTGAGTGTGTGTGTGTAGAGTGTGTATTTTTTGTGTGTATGTGCATTTCTATAAGTATATTAGT
>NC_133198.1:48857500-48905000 GCF_049306965.1 Danio rerio | reverse complement strand
AACTGACATATTTAAACTGATATCAAACAGCTAAATAAACAATCCAGGCACTTTAGTGACGTGCATCTATATGAAAGCTTGTTAGCATTTAAAACAGAACATCAAGCATTAAACATGTCAATACTGACCCTCCTTAATCAATTTAACCCAAAGGAAGTATTGCAGATGTTTTTAAAATAAAAACTTTCAGTCGTTTCTATCACAAGGGCTGAAAGCAAACAACAACGCGTCTCTGCATGGCGATCACAGTCTCGTCTTCTATGACTTTGTAAACATCCGGTTGTTCTAAAGAATGGCGCAATGACATTTTCCGCCACTAGATGTCACAATTACACCACTTAAATAAATCAATGCACAGCTTACAAAACGAAACAACACCATACAGCAGTGGTTCTCAAAGTGGTGGTCGGGACCCCCAGAGGGGTCGTGGGACAATGAAGAGGGGTTGCCTGGTGACTTCCAAAAATCTATTTATTTTTATTGAACCATAAGAATTACCATATTTTATTCACAACCTACTGAAGAGGAAAAATAGTCGTTTATAGTTACTATAGTAGCTTATTGTTCTATTGGATTGCGACCCCTGGGGTAATTATATTGAGACACAGCAATAGCGTCAGATGACTTACTGGCCCATTTACAGCTCTGACATACATTTAAAAATTAAACGAAGAACAGACTTGGGTCTATTGCTGTGTGTGCGCCATTGCATGCAAGGTCTCTGTATTTATAACCACCTCAGAGGATATTGGGGGTCACAAGTCACTGGCATTGTCATTTTAGGGGTCGCGAGCTGAAAAGTTTGGAAACCCCTGCCATACAGTACACACTTTCATTCAGATACATTTCCTTTATGCCCACCGTGACAAAGGAGATAATGCATATGAGGAACTGCTGGAAGAGTGTAGTTTTAATGGAGTGTTTGATGCGAATGGGAGAAAAAAAAACCCACATTTCTCTGTAACTTAGATGTGCTCGGTAGGTAATGTATCGTCAGAAAGCCGTGTCCGTTTAGTCTATCCTGTCACAAAATGCGGTGAAAATCCTACACAACGGTAATAGTTTGATCGCGGTGTTTACATGTTTACACTCGGAGAGCAGCATTTACAGCAGATCTTTCAGCTCATAATAGAGTAGTGATGTTAACATACTGTAAACTGAGTCACTAGATCATTCTGACCAAGCTCTGTCTTTAAACACTGAAAGAGTTCTGCTGACGACACAAACTAACTTTGCCTCTGAATAAACAAACAAAGAGTGCTGATCACACACTGACCAAACCTGTAGAGACGGGACAATCAACACCAACTGGAGCCGCGTCTTTGTTAAAAGGAGACGAGCGGCAAATCCAGATTTCACCATTTCCAGATGAGAAAAGCTCTCGGGTAAAACAATGTTCCTCACAAATGTATTTCTGTCGCGTGTAAGCAGACCACTGTAATCCACACGTGAGTCCAGCTGCGCTCTCATAGCGAGAAAATGAAAACAAAACCTTCACTGCAGCACATTTACAAACACAAGTCTAATGACCCGTATCTGCAAACAATTCCTCCTCTTCCACTTGTTTTGGCAACACAACGTGGCGCCATCTGAACACTGTAACTGGTGAAAACAGTCTTCGAAGCGATCATGCATAATAATGAAGTTGCACCGCATCATTCACAATAGAGCGCGCTGATTGCTTTGAGGCAAGTCTTTCTCATGAATTAATGCTGCACACTCAAGCACATCACGTTGTACTCGCTGGTACAGACATCCAGTCTACACACTGGAATACACACAAGAATCTAATCTCTGTAACGCAGCTTCAAAAATTCAAAATAACACTGAAATAACGCAAAAACAACCAATTTTTGCTTGTTAGTGAAATATTTGTGTCCTAATAGTGTTTTTAGCAGCGTGGGACACATATATGACCGTCAACAGCTCAAAAGTCAGCTTTATTGTCAATTCAACCACATGTACAGGACATATAGAAAATCAAAATTACATTACTGTCAGACCCTCGGTGCCTAACATGTAATAATAATACAAAAAGTTGAGTTTTTAAGAAAGAATTTACAATAAATACAGTAATACATAAAATGTAATGTAAAAATATATGTAATGAAAAAAAATCGTAAACAATACAATACAATGACATTATGGCATATGGCAATGAGTGAAACCAGAGTTGTGCATATATAGAACAGTATACAGTGTGTTCTGGTGTTTCGTGACCCTTTAAATCACTTTTTAATGTTTTTTCTTTACTAAAAAAAATAAAACTATCACACATAAAATATTAATGTGTGTGTGTGTGTGTGTGTGTGTGTGTGTTCGTTTCAGGAAAATCTCAGCTGAGGAAAGTTCATCGAGGACAAACAGAATTCATCTGCAAATTCCCACCTGCACTACAGTTACAATGTCAACACATACACACACGCTGAACACACACACACACACACATAAGCTAAAACACTCACTGACACACACTCCCCATGCAGACGGACTGAAGCGCTGCTCTCTGTCTGATGTTGTTCACTGGATTATGTTTGAAACTACAGATTTTTGTGCCTTAATACTTTATACTGCAGCTGTTGCTCACAAACAGAAATAAACTCCATTATACTTTGTTAATGACCTTTCATTGACTTATTAATAGTGTTTAATTATTAATTGACTATTAATTGTGTTTCTTATTATACGTGTTTAATATTGAATATTCACTCATTCGTTTTCCTTTGCCTAAGTCCTCTTATTTATTAGAGGTCACCACAGTGGAATGAACCGACAACTATTCCAGCATATGTTTTACACATTGAATGGCCTTCCAGCTGCAACCCAGCACTGGGAAACATACACACTCATTCCCCATACACACTCATTCCCACACAGACTCATACACTACGGCCAATTTAGTTGATCAGTTCCCCTATAGCGCATGTGTTTGGACTATGGGGGAAACCGGAGCACCCTGAGGAAACCCACGCCAACACGGGGAGAACATGCAAACTCCACACAGAAACGCCAACTGACCCAGCTGGGGCTCGAACCAGCGACCTTCTTGCTAACCACTGAGCCACTCCTGCACTGAATATGTCACCATTAAAAAGTCTCCTCATAAACCAATCGCAGAGTAGAAGCTAACATACTAATGTAAAGGGCGGGGCTTCTGACAAACCAGCACTCAGTGGGCGGAGCTCTTAACCCTTTATTGTGCGATCAGGTGAGATATCATATGGTAGCTTTATTAATGTGTAATACACTTTATTTTTAAGTTCATAAAAGTTGCCGTGGGGTGGCACAGTGAGCAGCACAATTGCCCCACAGTAAGGTCGCTGGTTCAAGTCTCAGCTGGGTCAGTTGTCATTTCTGTGTGGAGTTTGCATGTTCTCCCCGTGTTGGCGTTGGTCCCCCACAGTCCAAACCCATGTAATATAGGTGAATTGGGTAAGCTAAATTGTCTATAGCATGTGTGTGAGAATGAGTGTGTATGTGTGTTTCCCAGTGATGGGTTGCAGTGGGAAGAGCATCCGCTGTGTGAAACATATGCTGGATAAGTTGGCGGTTCATTCCACTGTGGCGACCCCAGATTAATAAAGGGACTAAGCCGAAAAGAAAATGAATGAATGAATAAAATGTTGCCGCTATTAACCTCTAACATTGCAGGTTTTTTTTTACCAATGAGTGGATCAATGAGTGTGGCCGTATATACTTTTAAGGGTTAAAAGATTATCTTTCAGTAGGCGGAGCTACAGAGAAACCAACACTCTGTGGGCGGAGTTACTGACTAACAAGCACTCTGTGGGGGAAGCTCCTAAGCATTCATTTATTGGGCGCAGAACCTACTTACATTGATTGTTTTATACTTTTTAAGTCTTCAAAGTTCAAAAGTCTTGTAATAACCCACATGACTGCTCCAAGATTTGTCCGGTGAGTATTTCAGTGCTCTATAAAGGGTTTAAATATCACAGAGGGGTGGAGCTTCTGACAAATGAGCGCTCAGCATGTAGAGCTGTTTAGTGCAAATAATATATATATATATATATATATATATATATATATAGCGGATTGAAAAAGTAAAGTTATTAGTGTTATTTAATAGTTTCATCATTTATATATTTAAACACACATTCACCGGCCACTTTATTAGGTACACCTGTCTAACTGCTTGCTAATGTAAATTTCTAATCAGCCAATCACATGGCAGCAGCTCACTGCATTTAGGCATGTAGACATGATCAAGAGGATCTGCTGCAGTTGAAACTGAGCATCAGAATGGGGAAGAAAGGGGATTTAAGAGACTTTAAACGGGGCATGGTTGTTGCTGCCAGACGGGCTGCTCTGAGTTTTTCAGAAACTGCTGATCTACTGGGATTTTCACGCACAACCATCTCTAGGGTTTACGGAGAATGCTCCGACAAAGAGAAAATATCCAGTGAGCGGCAGTTCTGTGTGCGCAAATGCCTTGTTGATGAGGTCAGAGGAGAATGGCCAGACTGGTTCCAGCTGATAGAAAGGCAACAGTAACTCAAATAAGCACTCGTTACAACCGAGCTCTGCAGAAGAGCATCTCTGAACACACAACACGTCCAACCTTGAGGCGGATGGGCTACAGCAGCAGAAGAGCACACCGGGTGCCGCTCCTGTCAGCTAAGAACAGGAAACTGAGGCTACAATTCACACAGACTCACCAAAACTGGACAACCGGGTCCAACCTGGCAGTAGTAAGGTGTACCTAATAAAGTGGCCGGTGAGTATATATGTGTATATAGTGATAATTCACTTCCAAATTTAAAGTTTGTTTTGACATAATACATGTGTTTCCTCTGTATATTTATAGTATGTTCTTATATATATATATATATATATATATATATATATATATATATATATATATATATATATATATATATATATAAATGCACATGTGCATGCATATGTTTGATAGAATGTGTATATTTAAATATCGTGAATATATATATATATATATATATATATATATATATATATATATATATATATATATATATATATATATATATAAATATACACACACACACACACACACACATATATACACAGACACACACAATTTTTATGTGGATTGAAATATCTATGCAAAAAAAAAGTTTCATGTTTTTATGTGCAGTATTTGTGTGTATTACATATTTAATGAATTTATATAATACACACACATCAAATGTTTGTCTTTTTTAAGTCTTTAAAGTTTAAAAGTCTTGTAATTACTTCCAGTAACACTCCAGGTGTTTTCCAATAAGAGGTTAAAAGATTATCACTGATGGGCGGAGCTTCTGACAGTCAGTGGGTGGACAGATGAGCACACGGAGGCGGAGCTACGGACAGATGAGCACACAGAGGCGGAGCTATGGACAGATGAGCACACAGGGGCGGAGCTTGATGGTTGGTCATTGATCAGACAGACACCGGCAGGACTGGAGGTATGTCACACATGTCTCCACACACACACTCACACACACCTCTTCATGTGCTCTGCTGCGGTCACCGCTGGTGGTGTGGTGATGTCCTGATGCTGTTTTTGTGTGTCTTCAACTTTCAGTGAGGTTTTGTGTGTGTGTTTTATGTGCTTTTTAAGGGTTTGAAAGTTGTCAGTGTTTCAGACAAATTGTGTGTGTGTGTGTGTGTGTGTGTGTGTGTGTGTGTGTTTCATTTTTATTTGTGTTTCATCTGGTCATGGCAGTTGTGCTTGTTGGAATAGGCTCATTTTAACGGCTCTTATCAAACACACACACTTCTGGCTCGGGCAGATGTGTGTGCGTATGTGTGTGTCCTTGGTTCTGTCTGCGTGTGTGTGTGTGTGTGTGTTTGTTTTAGAAATCAATATGCACAGCAGGAGAGTAAATAAATCCTCAAAGCCCGCAGTGGTTTAGTTTGTGTTGGGGGTTTGTGTTTGTATGAATATTAATTAATTTAATTATTATTCATAAGGGTGATGCGGTGGCGCAGTAGATAGTGCTGCCGCCTCACAGCAAGAAGGTCGCTGGTTCGAGTCCCTGTGGAGATTGGCGTTTCTGCATGGAGTTTACATGTTCTCCCCGTGTTGGCGTGGGTTTCCTCCGGGTGCTCCGGTTTCCCCCACAGACCAAACACATGCGCTATAGGGGAATCAGGTAGACTAAATTGTCCGTAGTGTATGAGTGGGAATGAGTGAGTGTGGGTGTTTCCCAGTGATGGCAACTGGAAGGGCATCCGCTGTGTAAAACATATGTGTCTTTGAAGGAGTGAGTGTTTGCACATAAGGGTGTGTGAGTGAGTGAGTGAGTGAGTGAGTGTGCACATGATGGTGTGTGTGTCTGTCTGTCTGTCTGTCTGTCTGTAGGTGAATGTGTGCATGTGTATGTGTGAGAGTGAATGTGTGTGTGTGTGTCGGAGAGAGAGAGAGGGGTGTGTCCCAGTGGTTTATCTGCACTGACCAGCAGAGATAGACAGACAGAAGAGCAGAGAGAGAGACAGGATATGATGTCGTCATCAGCAGTGGCACCGGGAATGATGGGAAATGAGCTCAGTGCCACTCAGTGTTGCGTCAGTTCTGTTGATCTTCATTGATCCACAGAAACACACACTGGAAATTTACGTGTGTGTGTGTGTGTGTGTGTGTGTGTGTGTGTGTGTGTGTGTGTGTGTATAACAGGTGTTGAAGGATGATGGACTCGGTCACAGGACTGATTGCTGGGGTAAGACATGCGTTCATTCACTTAATTATTTACTCATTTATTCATCCAATCACTCTCACTTATTCATTCACTCAATCATTTACTCCCTCGTTTATTAATTACATTCATTTTCACTCATTCACTAACTTACTTATTCATTCACTTCATAATTCACTCACTAATTCACTTATTTACTCACTAATTCATTCACTATTTCACTTATTCAATCATTCACTCACTCTCTCTAATTCACGCACTCCATCACTAATTGATGCATTCACTCACTACCTCATTCAACCACTCATTCATCCAGTCACTCTTTCATTCATCACTCATTCATTTATTCTTTCACTCACTCACTAATTCACTCATTCACTAATTCACTCTCATTCACTCACTCACTAATTGCCTCATTCACTATTTCACTTTTATTCACTCACTCACTCATTCACTCATTCACTAATTAAATAATTTACTCTCATTCACCCACTCACTAATTCGCTCACTTATTCTCTAATCCACTCACTAATTCACTTATTCACTAATTCACTTTCAATCACTCACTCACTCACTAATTCACTCATTCACTAATTTGCTAATTCACTCTCATTTACTCACTCACTAATTCACTCACTAATTCACTTATTTACTCACCCATTCACTCACTAATTCACTCACTCATTCACTCACTAATTCACTTGTTCACTCAATCACTAACTCACTCATTAACGCACTTGTTCACCCACCCATTCACTCACTTACTAACTCTCACTTGCTCATTAATTCATAAATTTTTGCACTCACTCACTAATTCAGTCACCCATTCACACATTCATTTACTCACACACTTATTAACTGACTTATTCACTCACTAACTCTCACTCACTCACTTGCTTAATAATTCATTCATACTTTTTCTTAGTCACAAATTCACTTAGTCACTAATTCACTCCTTCACTCACCCATTTACTTACTGATTCACTCATTTACTCACTCACCTATCGACTCTTTCACTCACTCACTAACTCTCACTCACTTGCTCATTAATTCATTCATTCTTTCACTCACTCACTAATTCACTCATTCACTCACCTATTCACTCACTCATTCACTCACTGACTTGCTAACTGGCTCATTTATTCTTTCACCCACTCATTCAATCACTCACTAATTAATTCACTCACTCACTAATTCACTCACTCACTAATTCACTTATTCACTCACTAATTCACTCACTAATTCACTTATTCACTCACTAATTCACTCACTCACTAATTCACTTATTCACTCGTTCACTCACCCATTTACTCACTCACTAACACTCACTCGCTCATTAATCCATTAATTCTTTCACTCACTAATTCACTCATTCACTCACTAACACTCACTCGTTCATTAATCCATTTATTCTTTTAGTCACTTACTAATTTACTCACTCATTCACTCACTCACTTACTAATTGACTTACACACTAACTCAACCATTCATTCATTTATTCATTCATTCATTCCTTCATTCATTCATTCACTCACCTGTTAATTTGTTCATTCTTTCAATCAATCTCTAATTCCTTAACTCACTCACTAATTCACTCTCTCATTCACTCACTCACTAATTCACTCATTCACTCACGCATTTCCTCACTCATTCACTCACTCACTCGTTCATTTATTCATGCACTAATTCATTCACTCACTCACTAATCCACTCACTTGGTCACTCACCCATTCACTCATCCATTCTCTCACGAATTTACTTGCTCATTCACTCACTCAACAATCCATTCATTCTTCACTCACTCATTCACTTACTCAACAATTAATGCATTCATTTATTCATCTCTAAATGACTCTAGGCTGTATTGGACTGACAGGAACATAAAGCAAAGACTGCCTTTCCAACTTGACACCTTTACATTCACATTTGAGCTGTGTTAAAGCTCTAGTTTAATTGAAAATTACTCAGTCAGTGAGTGGTGATGACATTTGGAGCGCTGATCATGTGGTTGGCAGACATTTATAAATGCTAATTAGTCCGATCTATAAACTCTGAATATTCATTTTAAACTAGTTTGATAGACAGTTACATGATGCAGTGATTGACAGCTGCCTGTGATGTTCTGTGCGTGTAGGCAGCAGGGGGCGGAGCTCAGGCTAATGAGGGCGTTGAGGAAGGGGGCGGAGTCAGGCGGAGAGCCCCTCCTATTGAGATGAAGCTGGTGCCGCTGGAGGGGTCAGATGTCACGCTCAACAGTGACATCACCGCACTGATGCTGCAGCAGCACGTCAACCGCAGGAAAGCAGCAGTTTACCTCACACTGACCGGCCTGCTGATCTTCACCACAGGTCACACACACACACGCAATCTTTCTCTCTCACACACAGACACACACTCGAACACACACTATCTCACTTAGCAGTTTCAGGGTGTTGTGTATGTAAGCAGTCAATTTGACTTACTAGTCCTGTAAGTGCAGTGTAGTGTGTGTTGGTCCCAGTGTTGGCTCTCGTTGGCAGCGTTCCTGCTGGGATACGTGGCGTTCCGCGGGATGTGTCATCTGTGCCGCAGCGAGCCGGACAACATTCCTCTGAGCGACGCACTGGGAGACGACCGGCAGCCTGAGGAAGTAGTTCTGTACATGGCGGAGCTCAGAGAGATGCTGAAGAAATACCTAAAGGAGGAGCGCATCGAGAACACACTCAGGTGGACACACACTGTGGACACACATAGCCAAATACAACTAGCCTAAAACTAGCCCACTGGCCAATCAAACTAGCTTACTGGCCAATCAAACTAGCTCAATACCAAAATCAAAACTAGCCAAATGATAAATCAACCTAGTCCAAAACTAGCTAAATAACCTGTCAAAACTAGCCTAGCAGCCAATCAAACTAACCTAAAACTAGCCCACCGACCAATCAAAACAAAGCCCAATGGCCACTTAAACTAGCACACTGGCCAATCAAACTAGCTTACTGGCCAATCAAACTAGCTCAATACCAAAATCAAAACTAGCCAAATGATAAATCAAACTAGTCCAAAACTAGCTAAATAACCTGTCAAAACTAGCCTAGCAGCCAATCAAACTAACCTAAAACTAGCCCACCGACCAATCAAAACAAAGCCCAATGGCCACTTAAACTAGCACACTGGCCAATCAAACTAGCTCAATAACCAATCAAACCAAGCCTATTGGCCATTCAAACTAGCCCAATGGCCACTCATTGATGTTCAAAAAAAGCCCAATGACCAATCAAACTAGCCTAAAACTATCCCAATGGCCACTCAAACTAGCCCAATGACCAACTCCAATGGCAACTCAAACTAGCCCAATGGTGACTCAAACTAGCCCAAAGACCAGTTCCAATGGCCACTCAAACTAGCCCAATGGCCACTGAAATTTGGCCAACGACCAATAAAACCAAGCCAAATGGCCACTCAAACTAGCCCAATAACCAATCATACCAGTTCCAATGGCCACTCAAACTAGCCCAATGACCAATTCCAATGGCAACTCAAACTAGCCCAATGGCCACTCATGGCTGTTCAAAAAAGCCCAATGACCAATCAAACTAGCCTAAAACTATCCCAATGGCCACTTTAACTAACCCAAGGGCCACTCAAACTAGCCCAATGACCAATTCCAATGGCAACTCAAACTAGCCCAAAGACCAATTCCAATGGCCACTCAAACTAGCCCAATGGCCACTGAAATTAGCCCAACACCCAATAAAACCAAGCCAAATGGCCACTCAAACTAGCCCAATAACCAATCATACCAGTTCCAATGGCCACTCAAACTAGCCCAATGGCCACTCAAACTAGCCTAATGTCCACTCAAATTAGCCAAAAGGTCAGTCAAATCAAGCCCAATGACCACTCAAACTAGACCAATGGCCCATTAAAAAAACCCAATGGCCAATCAAATTAGCCTAAAACTCGCTCAATGACCAAACAAAACTTGGCCAAATGGTATATGCAACTATTCCAAAACATAATGGCTAATCAAACGAAACTAAAACTAGCACAGTGGCTAGCCAAAAACTAGCCCAATTGCTAATCAAACCAGTGCAAAACTAGCCATATAGTCAGTCAAATTGAGCAAAATGGCACTTAAACTCGCCCAAAACTAGCCAAATAGCCAATTAATATCAGCTCAATTGCCGACTAGCCAAATGGCCACTCAAACGAGTCCAAAGCCAGCCAAAAAGGTTGTCTGAGTCAGCCTCAATCGAATCATGTAGCCAGTTAAAATTAGCCCAATAGACAAGCTAACTAAAAACGAGCCTCTTGACAATCAAACTAGCCCAATACTAGCCAAATATCAAGTCAGAACTAGCCTAATGGCCATTCAAACTAGCCCCAAATTGGCCAGATCAACAATGGAACTAGCAAACTACTTCAAAATTAGGCAAAGTTCCCTGCACACAACCCAAGCTAAAAACTAGTCAAATAGCCAGACAAAATTAGCCCATGGCCAATCAAACTAGCCCCAAATTAAGCAAATGACCAATCAAACTAGCCCAAAATTAGCCAAATGTCCAATCAAACTAGCACCAAAACCAGTCAATCAAACTAGCCAAATGTCAAATCAAATTGGCATAAAACTAGTCAATTAAAATAGCCCAATGACCAATCAAACTAGCCCAAAATTAGCCAAATGTTCAAAGTAACCCAACACTAGTCAATCAAACTAGCCCAGTGACCAATCAAATTAGCCCAAAATTAGCCAAATGTTCAAATTAGCCCAAAACTAGTCAATCAAACTAGCCCAGTGACCAATCAAATTAGCCCAAAATTAGCCAAATGTCTAATCAAACTAGCCCAAAACTAGTCAAACTAGCCCAATGACCAATGAAACTAGCCCAAAATTAGCCAAATGTTCAAATTAGCCCAAAACTAGTCAATCAAACTAGCCCAGTGACCAATCAAATAAGCCCAAAATTAGCCAAATGTCTAATCAAACTAGCCCAAAACTAGTCAAACTAGTCCAATGACCAATCAAACTAGCCCAAAACTAGTCAAACTAGTCCAATGACCAATCAAACTAGCCCAAAATTAGCCAAATGTTTAAATTAGCCCAAAACTAGTCAATCAAACTAGCCCTAAATCAACCAAATGGCTAATCAAATCAGCCCAAAACTAGCAAGATGGTACATGTTTTTGATGTTGTGTGTTTGTTTGGTTCAGGCGAGTGAGCCGGGAGTCTCATCCTCCGGGCTCATCTGAAGGAAACGCCATCGCCAGAGAAATCCTACAGAACCTGCAGAACCTAGGCATGGACCACACCTGGACCGACTCGCACTACGCCACACTGCAGTTTCCCTCCAGGTGAACAAACACTCACACTCTATGATCCTGTGCTGAAAATTCCACCAATCAGAGAGCACCATGAGATATATTTAGATCCACCCATTTTGGTAAAACGTCGCAAATGACATAACCAAGTGTCCCTAAGCTATCAACATGCTGTAATATTAGTAGGCAGAGCTTGATTCAGCCAATCAGATGCCTGTGATATGCTTGTAGGACGCATCGGAACACTCTGTGGTTGGTCGACTCTGAGGGGGCGGAGCTTGAAGAGATTTCATTGGACAGTGAGGGATACTGTGCCTATAGTGCCACTGGAACAGCCACGGTAACCATGGCAACTGCAGATATTTATAAAATATCTGTGTGTGTGTGTGTGTGTGTGTGTGTGTGTGTGTGTGTCTGTGTGTGTGTGTGTGTGTGTGTGTGTGTGTGTGTGTGTGTGTGTGTGTGTGTCAGTGTTTATTCTGGCACATATATGAAGTGGTCAGATACGCACTGTAGCTACTTACAAATGCTAGACCATCTATGAAAAGCATATATGTGTGTGTGTCTATGTATGTGTGTGTGCTTATTTTCATGTGTCTATATGTCTGTATGTGTGTGTATGTATACATACATACATATATATATATATATATATATATATATATATATATATATATATATGTCTGTCTGTTTTTGTGTATATATGTATTTGTGTCTATGTATGTGTGTGTTTAAATTCATTGTGTCTCTATATGTCTGTGTGTATGTATATATGTCTGTCTGTGTGTATGTATGTGTGTCTGTATGTGTGTGGCTTTATATTGATGTGTCTATATGCATGTGTGTGTATATATGTGTGTCTGTGTGTGTATATATGTGTGTGTGTGTATATATGCATGTGTGTGTGTATATATGTGTGTCTCTATGTGTATATATGTGTGTGTGTCTATGTATGTGTGTGTGTGTTTATATTTATGTGTCTAAATGTCTGTGTATGTGTATATGTCTGTTTGTGTGTGTGTGTGTCTGCATGTCTGTGTGTTTATTCATATGTCTATATGTCTGTGTGTATGTATTTATGTCTGTGTATACATATATATGTGTGTGTGTTTATATTTGTGTGTATATGCATGTGTGTCTGGTGTCTGTCTATGTATGTGTGTGTTCTTGTATTTATGTGTCTATATGTCTGTGTGTATGTATATATGTCTGTGTGTGTGTGTGTATATACAGTATATGTGCGTGTCTGTGTGTATGTTTGTGTGAAAGTGAATTTGTGTTTATTTACGTGTCTGTGTGTCTGTGTGTGTATGTGTGTTAATGTACGTGTGTGTAATATATGTTTGTGTGTGTGTATTTAGTGTGTGTGTTTATATTTGTGTGTCTATATATGTTTATGTATATATAAATGTGTGTTTGTGTGAGTGTGTATGTGTGTGTTTAAGAATTGTGATTGTGCTTATGCTTGTTTCTGTATGTATGTGTGTGTGTGTGTGTGTGTGTTATAAACGTGTGTGTCTGTATAAATCTGTACATATATATAATGTGTATATATGTGTGTGTGTGTTGTGCTGTAGGGTGGTTTGGTGTATGTAAACTACGGTCGGCGTGAGGACTTTGATCAGCTGCGTGTGATGGGCGTGTCCCTCAACGGCTCCATCGCCATGGTGAGGGTCGGAGGGGGCGTGAGCTTCGCTGAGAAGGTGTGGCTTGCGCAGGAGGCGGGGCATGTGGGCGTTCTCATCTACCCTGATCCTGCCGATGTTCCGCAAGATCCACGGCGGCTCGGGCTCCATAGCAACGCCGTCATCTCAGAACACGTAAATACAAACAGATTCTCCATTTAGTAGGTCAATTTGCTTCCTGTTTAAATGGATGGATTACATATACTTTTTTCTCTTTAATTGTTATTTTTATTTAAAACAGAAGATTTAGATTATTTTCGTTACACCTTTATTGTCATTATATGTACAAGTACAAAGCATCAAAATGCAGTTTAGGTCTAAACAAGAGTGCAATAGCAGCCAGTGCAGGATATAGCTATACGTTATAGAAAACTATGGGTTAGGGATGTAATGATTGACAGTAAGCTGGTTGAAAACTGATTCAAATATGTGACGTTTCAAACCGGTAGAAATGTTGAGTGAATCGCGATACATGTTTTGACCAGAGAGGGCGCTGTGTTTACAGGCACAATCTCGCTTCACCTGCACATCAGCGGCGAGCAAGAAAAGGGGAGGGGAGGGGGGCAGAGTAAAAGGTTTACCAGACAAACTGTGTGCAAATACCGCAAAAAGATGTTTATTTACAGAAAACAGAACAACGAATACGATGCACATAAACCATCAGCACAGTGAAAAACTACTGTCACAGACGTCTATAACTCTATTAATAAGCCAAACCACTCGGACCGGGTGATTTGCAGCTCTGCTTGCTCTGACGAGTGCTACAGACATCACACGGTGCATCAGTGTTTCATACTGAAAGTGGGCAACACTTTATTTTGATGGTCCGTTTGAGTAATAGTAGACTGTCAGCTTAATCTTTGCTGATACAGACATTTAACTGACTATAGGTGTACATGTCATGTTCATGTCAACTTACATTAAACCTAACCCCAACCTAACAGTCTACTTATAATCTAATGTGAATGAGTTGGCATGTAGATGCAATGTAACTTTAATTCAACAAACGGACCATCAGAATGAAGTGTGATCTGAAAGTGTAATGTTTTTCAGACTGAAAGAGAAAGTTCTTCTGTTAAAGAAGCAGGTATTAGATTATTTCTCAATTTCAGTTTCTTAATTTGAATTTCTTTATTTGAATTTCTTAATTGAAATTTGGATTTCTTGATTTAAATTTAAATTTCTTAATTTTTGTTTTTTTATTTGAATTTCTTAATTTGAATTTCTTCGTTTGAATTTTTTCATTTTAATTTCTTCATTTAAATTTTAATTTTTTAATTACATTTTTATTTGAATTTCTTAATTTAAATTTCTTAATTTTTATTTCTTCATTTTAATTTTAATTTCTTCATTTTAATTTCTTCATTTTAGTTTTAATTTCTTAATTTTAATTTCTTCATTTTAATTTCTTTCTTTGAATTTTAATTTCTTAAATAGAATTTTAATTTCTTTATTTTAATTTGAATTACTTTTAGATTTAATTTCTTATATTTAATTTAAATTTCTTCAATTTAACTTCTTCATTTAAATGTTAATTTATTCATTTAAATTTCTTCATTTGAATTTCTTCATTTGAATTTTAATTACTTAATTTTTATTTAAATTTCTTAATTTGAACTTCTTTATTTGAATTTGGATTTCTTAATTTTAATTTTAATTTCTTAACTTGAATTTCATAATTTCATACACTACGGACAATTTAGCCTACCCAATTCACCTGTACTGCATGTCTTTGGACTGTGGGAGTCACCGGAGCACCCGGAGGAAACCCACGCGAACACAGGGAGAACATGCAAACTCCACACAGAAACGCCAACTGAGCCAGCCAAGGCTTGAACCAGCGACCTTCTTGCTGTGAGGCGACAGCACTACCTACTGCGCCACTGCGTCGCCCTTCACATTTTTTATAGACTTCTGAATTTTATAGAATTCTGAATTCATAGACTGCAGATATTGGGTTTGTAAAAATACAGTTTCAAGTTTTCAAGATGAAGAAATTCAGAACATCAGAATTGTAAAATTCAAAACCAGAAATTCAGATTCAGCAGAAAGTTGGTCGTAGTGGATGAGTGTGTGTGTGTGGGTTGCAGCTGGAAGGGCATCCACTGCGTAAAACATGCTGGAATAGTTAGTGGTTCATTCCACTGTGGCGACCCCTGATAAGTAAATGGACATAGCCGAAGGAAAGTGAATGGATAAATGAGTTTTATCAACTCTTAACACATTTTTTCCTAAATTTATTTCAAACTAATGTCAGCAGTTACATTGGATATAGTGATTTTTCAGTGGATATGAAGAGTTTTCTGGAAGTCATTGATGTAGTCTGATGTGGTCTGGTGTGTGTGTGTGTCGTGTCCTGCAGGTGCATTTGGGCTCTGGTGACCCGTTCACCCCTGGGTTTCCCTCATTTAACCACACCCAGTTCCCATCCACACAATCCTCAGGCCTGCCAATCATTCCGGCTCAGCCAATCAGTGCCAATGTGGCTGCCAAACTGCTGAGGTTTGCCCCGCCCACTTTTTCACTCTCTAAATATGAGTGATGTACAGGAGAGGACATGGAGCTGTGTGTGTGTGTGTGTGTGTGTGTGTGTGTGTGTGTGTGTGTGTGTGTGTGTGTGTGTGTGTGTGTGTGTGTGTGTGTGTGTGTGTGTGTGTGTTTTTCTCTGTTGTGTGTGTGTGTGTGTGTGTTTCTCTTTGTGTGTATGTTTTTGTGTTTCTCTATCTGTGTGTGTGTGTGTGTGTGTATGTACAGTAAGTTTGTGTTTCCCTAACTGTGTGTGTTTCTTTCTCTATCTTTGTGTGTGTGTGCGTGCGTGTGTGTTCAGTCAGCTCTCAGGTGCAGTGTGCCCGCGGGGTTGGCAGGGTCGTCTGCCGTATGTTCAGTGTGTTCTGGGTCCGGGTTTCTCTGGTGTGGGTGTGCGGCAGCTGAAGATGGCCGTCTACAACAGCATGAAACCTGTGCTGCTCAACAACATCTTCGCCTCTATTGAGGGAAAAGTGGAGCCCGGTCAGAACAACAACACACACTATTATTAGTATTACAGTATTGTTTAAATATTGCTGGTATTATTATATTATTATTTTTAAATGATGACATTATTATTATATTATTATTTTCTAATTGTTACATTATTATTGTTGCATTATTATTGTTGCATTATTATTACGTCATTACATTATTTCTAAATTATTGCTACGTTATTGTTACATCATTGTTATGTTAATATTACAATATTATTATGTTATTATTGCATTATTTTTATGTTATTATTACATAAATGTTACGTTATTAAATTAAGTTATTATTACATTATTGTTACTTTATTATATTGTTATGTTATTGTTAAATATTTGTTACATTATTGTAACATTATTGTTACGTTATTAGATTATTGTTACATTATTATTACCTTATTGTTACGTTATTACATTATTGTTACATTATTATTACCTTGTTGTTACTTTATTGTTACATTATTACATTATTGTTACGTTATTGTTACATTATTACATAATTGTTACATTGTTATTATTATATTACGTTGTTATTATTACATTGTTACATTATTATATTGTTACGTTATTGTTACATTTTTTACATTATTGTTACATTATTGTAACATTGTTATATTATTGTTACGTTATTACATTATTATTACATTATTGTTGCATTTTTGTTGCGTTATTGCTACATTATTGTTACGTTATTACGTTATTGTTACATTATTGTTACATTATTATTATATTACGTTGTTATTGTTACATTATTGTTAAGTTATTATTACATTATTGTTACATTATTATTACATTATTACACTATTATTTTATTCTTACATTATTGTTAAATTATTATTATGTTATTGTTACGTTATTACGTTATTGTTACATTATTGTTACATTATTACATTATTTGTACATTATTATGTTATTCTTACATTATTGTCACATTATTATTATGGTATTGTTATGTTATTACGTTATTGTTACATTATTGTTACATTATTAATACATAATTGTTACATTATTATTATATCACGTTGTTATTATTACATTATTGTTAAGTTTTTATTACATTATTGTTACATTATTATTACATTATTACATTATTTGTACATTGTTACGTTATTCTTACATTGTTACATTATTATTATGTTATTGTTATGTTATTTTTACATTATTACATTATTTTTACAGTATTACTTTAGTGTTATGTTATTATTACATTGTTACAATATTATTACATTATTGTTATATTATTACATCATTTTTATGTTATTGTTACGTTATTTTTACATTATTGTTAAATTTTTACATTATTGTTACATTATTATTGTTAAATTATTATTATATTACTACATTATTGTTGCATTATTAGTTAAATTTTTGTTACATTGTTATTGTTACATCATTACATTTTTGTTACTTTATTATTACATTATTTCTACAGTATTGTTACATTATTATTACATTAGTACATTATTTCTACAGTATTGTTACATTATTATTACATTAGTACATTATTTCTACAGTATTGTTACATTATTATTACATTATTGTTACATTATTATTACATTATTGTTACATTATTATTACAGTATTGTTACATTATTATTGCAGTATTGTTACATTATTTCGTAGGGCTGCACAGTATTTTGCATTGCATTGTCGTTATCACCATAGTAGTATATGCAATATTCGTATCGCAGACGTGTAATAATTTACATTTATTTTATGCATTGGTTGTTTATATAAATTTGACCAATCAGATGGGGACTTACTATCTTTAGCCCCGCCTCCCAAGTAGTTGCGGTTCTGCTATTGGCTGGAGCAGCCCAGAGCTGAAAATAAACACCAATGGCGAGTCAGAATATCTGCGCAGGTTTACGCTCATCCGTAGTGTCTTAAAGACTAAATGTTTGCAGCTTGACACTATTTTCTCATTTAAATTTGAAATAATTACATCTGAAAAATATATATTTACCTGCTTATTTTAATATTATTACACAATTAAAGGATTTAAAAACATAGCTGATTAATAAAAGAATTTTCCTGGGGAATTGTTATATTATTAAAAAATTATTAGTACAATTGTGTGAGTTTCCCATCAGCAGATGAACCAACGAAACTGCTTCCTTCTGCCAGATCACTATATAATAATCGGGGCCCAGAGGGATGCGTGGGGCCCCGGAGCCGTGAAGTCTGGTGTGGGAACGGCCCTCCTGATGGAGCTAGCAAGAACATTCAGCAACATGGTGGAAAACGGTAAACACACTTATTTACTTCATAATTCATACATTAAAGCACTGGTATGCTTGTTCCTGCTGCTGTGTTGTCATGGCAACGCTGGTAAAATGTCACTTCTTGACTCCTTCATTGTCAAATTAAGTTGTACTATCAATAAAATTAGCTTATCTTAATATTGTGTGTTTATTTAAATCAGTTTAAGCTGAGTCAAATTCAAAAACTCAAACACAAAATACTTATTCTGAATATTTATTGAATTAGAATAGTTTTAACGCGTCTTCAGTTTACGGGATTTCAGTGCGTCGCTAATATGTATAGCACATCCACAGAAGTCAGTTGGAGTTGTTTGTGTGATCTGTCTGCTGGTGTTCAGGCTTTTCCCCGCGGCGCAGTCTGCTGTTCGTCAGCTGGGATGGAGGAGAGTTTGGGAATGTTGGCGCCACCGAGTGGCTGGAGGTCAGAACTGCACATCTGTGTAATGACTCGCTGAACTCGTGACTGCTTTTGATTTATAATTGTTGTTCTCGTGTTTCTTTATATTCATTCTTGATTTTCTCATGTTTCTTTTTTACAGAATGAGATTAAAAACATTATACAGTAAATGAAGCATTGTGTTTAATAAAGCTATTGTTACTTGTTTATTTGTGACATTGAAATATAACAAAACAAATCAAATAAGCTACACAAAATAAAATCAATCTCTTCATATAAACAATAGGCTCTTTCTGTTTTTACTGTGTGCAGATAGATGATGTTGTGTAACGAGTAAGTCTCTCTCTGTGTGTGTGCGTGCGTGCGCATGTGTGTTTATGTTCAGGGTTACCTGACGATGCTGCACCTGAAGGCTGTGGCGTATTTCAGTCTGGATCAGGCCATCCTGGGTAAGACACACACACACACACACAAAACAAACACACACACATACAAATACATACACACACACACACTCTCTCACACACATACAAACAACGACACACACATACAAATACATACACACACACACACTCTCTCACACACATACAAACAACGACACACACAAACAACGACACAAACATACAAATAAACACAAATGCGCAATCTCAGACACAGTCTCACACCTACTGCCGTATCACCCTCCATTCCACAGGTTTGCGTTGTATTTTTTACTGTACAGGCTGTATTTCCTCTCCCCTCGCCCAGCCCTGCACCTAATGCTGCCTCTCACAGGACACTGTGTGCAGATTTACTTTCAGCAAAAACTCATTTTGTGCGCTTTATAAGCTTTTTATGTAATGCTTATTTCAGTAATGTCCTCATAATACACATTTTCCTGTATTACCAGTGTAATACCCATGATGTTATACACATCTGTGACCTGATATGTCACTAAAACACACACACTACTGTTTCTTCAGCAGTAAAACCCGAGTGTGTGTGTGTGTGTGTGTGTGTGTGTGTGTGTGTGTGTGTGTGTGTGTGTGTGTGTGTACAGGTGATGATGTCCTGTCGGTGTACAGCAGTCCTCTTCTCTCTCACCTCATCGAAGGAGCCATCAAACAAGTTTGTGTGTCTTAAACCTGCTTCCTACAGCGTTTGTGTTTACTTGCAATTACTCGTTCTGATTCTCAATGTAATGATCTACATGTACAGTCTTTATTTTTATTTTGTTATTTTTTTAGGTGAACAATTAATCCGTACAAGCAAAAATCCACTTAAGGCTATAAATATTTGTTCTGGCTTGGATTGGCTCCTTTTCGGATGCTGTCAGTTTGCCGCTCCACCCACAATATTCTTAGCCACACCCCTCTTACTGTTAGTCGGCTTTGAGAGAATGATGTGCAAAATGAAAGCCCCACCCCCTACTCAATTTTTCATTTCAGTTTTAAATAAATCATCATACTGAAATAAAGACCCGCCCACTACTCAATATTCAGTTTCAGTTGGAAATAAATCATCAAACTGAAATAAAGACCCGCCCCCTACTCAATATTCAGTTTCAGTTGTAAATGAATCATCATACTGAAATAAAGACCCGCCCACTACTCAATATTCAGTTTCTTTTGGAAATAAATCATCATACTGAAATAAAGACCCGCCCCCTACTCAATATTCAGTTTCAGTTGGAAATAAATCATCAAACTGAAATAAAGACCCGCCCACTAATCAATATTCAGTTTCAGTTGTAAATACATCATCATACTGAAATAAAGACCCACCCACTACTCAATATTCAGTTTCAGTTGGAAATAAATCATCATACTGAAATAAAGTCCCGCCCCCTACTCAATATTCAGTTTCAGTTGGAAATACATCATCATACTGAAATAAAGACCCGCCCACTACTCAATATTCAGTTTCAGTTGGAAATAAATCATCAAACTGAAATAAAGACCCGCCCACTACTCAATATTCAGTTTCAGTTGGAAATACATCATCATACTGAAATAAAGTCCCGCCCCCTACTCAATATTCAGTTTCAGTTGGAAATGAATCATCATACTGAAATAAAGCCCCGCCCCCTACTCAATATTCAGTTTCAGTTGAAAATAAATCATCATACTGAAACAAAGACCCGCCCCCTACTCAATATTCAGTTTCAGTTGGAAATACATCATCATACTGAAATAAAGTCCCGCCCACTACTCAATATTCAGTTTCAGTTGGAAATAAATCATCATACTGAAATAAAGTCCCGCCCCCTACTCAATATTTAGTTTCAGTTGGAAATAAATCATCATACTGATAAAAAAAACCTGCCCCCTAATCAATATTTAGTTACAGTTGGAAATACATCATTATACTGAAATAAAGTCCCGCCCACTACTCAATATTCATTTTCTGTTAAAAATACATCATCATACTTCTCCAGCTTATGATTATAAAACAGCAGGATTGTGTGTGTGTGTGTGTGAGTGTGAGTGTGAGTAAGTGTGTGTGTGATCATTATGTGGTTTGAGCTGTGTGTTTATGTCGCAGGTGGAGCACCCCAAACACACAGGACAGTCCATCCTCTCTCTGGTGCAGCGGCAGGGTGGATGGAGGAACATGTGAGTCTCCTTTAACATATCAATTTGCATACTATTCACCCTAAATAATATGCAGAAATAAAATTAGTGTTGCAAGTCATGTTATGTTGAAATGAGGTTTTTAAAGTTACACAGATAATCTACTGCAGGGGTGTCCAAACTTTTTGGGCCGAGGGCCAGATGCAAAAACAAACCAAATTTTACATACATCACACAGACACGCGCATATATATATATTTATATATATACAGTTGAAGTCAGAATTGTTAGCCCCCCTAAATTATTTGCCCCCCTGTTTATTTTTTTCCCCAATTTCTGTTTAACGGAGAGCAGATTTTTTTCCACACATTTCTAATCATAACAGTGTTAATAACTCATCTCTAATAACTGATTTCTTTTCTCTTTGTCATGATGACAGTAAATAATATTAGACTAGATATTCTTCAAGACACTTCTATACAGCTTAAAGTGACATTTAAAGGCTTCACTAGGGTAATTAGGGTAACTAGGCAGGTTAGGGTATAAGTTATTTTATAACAATGGTTTGTTCTGAAGACTTACGGGGCTAATAATTTTGACCTTAAAATGGTTCATAAAAAATTTAAAACTGATTTTATTCTAGCCGAAATAAAACAAATAAGTCTCTCCAGAAGAAAAATATTATCAGACATACTGTGAATATGTCCTTGCTCTGTTAAACACCATTTGGGAAATATTTCAAAGGGGGAAATAAATCAAAGGGGGGCTAATATTTCTGACTTCAACTGAATATATATATCTATATATATATATATATATATATATATATATATATATATATATATATATATATAGATAGATAGATAGATAGATAGATAGATAGATAGATAGATAGATAGATAGATAGATAGATAGATAGATGTGTGTATTATTATGTAATTATTTTATTTCGTCGTCAAACTGTGTTTCTAGCAAGACTTATGTTTTTAAAATCTTGAATCTTCTCTGGGCAAAATACAGTTGCAACACTCATCCTTTATAAATTCCTTTATAAATTGAGTTGATAGGCCGCTGCTAATTGTTTTAGTTTTTGATCTCGTTCGGCACCGGTGTAAGAGCTGAAGGCCTGATGCTTTGTTTCATAATGTCTTTTAATATTATATTCCTTCATTACTGCAACTGATTCCTGGCAAATTAAACAGACACATTTCCCACTGACCTCTGTGAAGAAATATTCTTTGCCCCAACGTGACTGAAACTTCCTGCACTCACTGTTGATTTTCCTTTTTCTTGGTTGCACCATGGCTCGCCAAAATGTGAATCAAAATGTTATCCATTATGTGTCCTTCAGTTTGGCCGGTTCATTTTACATGATAACAAGAACTGCTGCTTAATTGAATGCATTTGATAGCGACACTCTGTGGTTATTTATTGAATTACGTTCAATTCTGTATAGCGGGCCAGATTCTATTGAAATTTATAAAAAGCCTCGCGCGCCGCCACAAAACTGATTGCGGGCCGCAGATGGCCCGCGGGCCGCAGTTTAGACACCCCTGATCTACTGTTTCTGGTTCACTCATATACAGTTTAAGTCAGAATCCTTTAGACTTTACATCTGATAGATTTAGTGTGACACTGAGCAGTTTTAGGTCATTGTTCACTATATTCATGATATGACAGTTTCATACCGTTCATCTCTATTGCAGAGTCAAGCCGTTGTATCTGAACAGTGGCGCATACAGTTTCACCGCATTTGGAGGAGTTCCTGCCATGCAGCTGCATTTCACTGAGGTAAATCCAGCAACCGACTGCGTTCATAACTAATTAACCTTATAAGGGTGCTTTCACATCTGTAGTTCGCTTCATTTGGTCTGCATCAAGGGAAATAAATGATGCATTGTTGCATTTTCTGCCGTCTTTGGGTCGTTTTCACACCACACTGCTGGCTTTGTTCCGAACCAGTTGAAACAAACCAAAATGCAGTCATGTGACAACAGGCCCGGCGCCAGGAAGTCAAAACTGAGGCGGCACTTTTAATCCATAGGGGGGCACTAGACCTGGTGACTGATTTTGGTCTCTTGTTTCTTTCATTTAGGCTATTTATTCACATTTATTATTACTTTGCATTACTGCCTAAGTTACTGACCTAAGGCAGTAATATAGGCTACGTTTTAATAGTAATAACAATATGCAGTTTCGCTTTTATGAATTTTATTAACGATGGTAATGCATACCGCTTAATGCAGACGGATCATGGCTTCAGTGCCAAACGAGTGCTTTAAATCATATGTTATTCTCCTTATTTCCGTTTTATTTTAAATAACAGGTCTATGAATGTTTAAAGTTTTAGGTAAAACACGCATGCAAGCTGACCCACGATCAGACTATTCATAACCGGTAAATAAATATAGTGAAATCAGCTTAACCGAGTCATCACGCTTCACGTAGCCTATTATCCAACCAACATCAGGGTTAGGGAAAAGCTAAATGTTACAATCTAATGTCATTTAAAACAATTAATTTGTTTCATTTTATTGTATTGGTGTAGCCAGAAAAATACCTAAAAAAGATACCAAAATTCACATGTTATTACCGTGAAAATTGGTTATATTTTGGCACGGATAACACGCAACTCAACATTATATAACTTTTTTTTCTCATAATTTTAAATGTAAAAACAAAGATTTATCTTAAGCTATTATAAGTGTGTTTTTTTCGTGATATTGTAAACCATCATGTTTTTAAAAGATTATCATTCTGCCTACCTGCAGCACGTGAGAGGTTTCTCGGTTGATCCGCGATAAATCCACTTAAGCACTATATTCCATTTATAACACTGCAAACTTGACTTAATAAACGCAAAAGGCATTTATTATGTGTTATAGCTTGACTGCTGCTGCATAATGGGATGTTTCTCTACACAACTGTAAAAGTGCACTTTTTAGCAAAATGAAAGCAAACATTCAGAGAGTTCTGCGTTTTGTCAATTTTAGCTAAATTGTAATAATATTAATAATAATATTAATAAATAAATTAAAATATTATTTATAGTGTAGCCTACTGTGGGACTGTGCAGTAAACTAGGCTATTTATTTTTATTAAAACATTTTTATTAGGCTACATCTTCCCGAATTACTAATAAATGACTGGCAGTTGCGTCTCTGCTAAAATTAATTTAACAGCAAGTTTCTTATGTGTTTTTTCCTTTTAGAGCTTAAGAGAGTTGTGTTTAAATAATTAGTTAACCAAAGCTAGTAATGAATTAAGCTGCTCCTATCATGTCACACACTTTTCTCCCTTGTGAGTTGAGTGCGCCTCCATCGCCGTGTGCGCGTTTTAAAGGCTATTTACGGGCGCACCTGACCTGACGCGGGGACCGGATCTCTGGACTATGGGACTAGCTTTAATCTCACCATTTTCATAATTCAATTGCTATGTCATATATTTAAAAATATTTAAATTTGTGTTCTTAAGGTTGGAACGACGGGGGTGTTAATAATTAATGACAGAAAGAATTTTCAGTTTGAGTGAACAATCCTTTATAAAAACTGGGGGGGCACAAACTCTTTCTGAGGGGGCAATGCCCCCCTTTGCCCCCCCGTAGCGCCGGGCCTGTGTGACAAAACCCACATCTCTCATTGGCCAGATGTTGTTGAACATATTTCCTAAACTGCTTAATGATTGGTCAGAACTCACGTGCAGGAAAATGCCAGTGAACTCCCGCAAGTAAACAAAACTGGCAGACACAAAATTACGCTTTTTACTCTGGAGGGACGACTGCGCCGACTGATTGTATGCCTGCTTCAGACAAGCTATACATTTCGAGAATGAAGCGCGGCTGGAAAACAGTGTTTAATGCATCGCTCGTCTCTTCAGGAGGAGGCGTGAGTTAATTTAGCTCAGTGGATCTCAAACTTTTTTCACCAAGTACCCCCTCAGAAAAAAATTGTCTCTCCAAGTACCACCATAATGAGTAGAATTAAATTACAGTAGCGTAGTAGGCCCAGTAAAGAAGCTACAGCACTGCACAGTTCACAAAACAGGCAGATTAATTCCAGTTATTAAGAATATTTATTATTATCAGCCACTTTAAACATTATAAATAGTTTGAACAATAACACTGTACTGTGCTTATATATATATATAAAAAACAAACAAACAAAAGAAGACGTTTCAATTGAAATGTGCTTTTAAAAGTTAATCATAAATGGTAGACTACTGTTTTTAGCAAGTAAAAAAAGCTCCTGTACTTAAATGTAAAGTATTGATATATAGTAGCCTATTCATCAAAACCTGAAGATGTTGCTTGGACCTCGTAAATATAGGCTATATGTCATCACATTAATATATAAATATTTTTTAGCTAATGTACATATGACATATTTGATTCCTCCGCGTACCACTAAAAGGAAGCTCAAGTAGCACTAGTGGTACAGGTACCACAGTTTGAGAACCACTGATTTAGCTAAACTGCGACATGCTCATCTTGCTGAAATATTACCAACGATCCATCAACTAATGTTTACATTTACATTTAGTCATTTAGCAGATGCTTTTATCCAAAGCGACTTACAAATGAGGACAAGGAAGCAATTTACACAACCAAGAGCAACAATGAATAAGTGCTATAAGCAAGTTTCAGGTCTGTAAAGTCTAAGAAGGGAAGTATTAGTAGTATTAGTATTTTTATTTTTATTTTATTTTTTTGTACAGTTAGTGTGATATTCAGAGAGGCAATTACAGATTAGGAAGTGTAGTGGAGACTAAATAGTTGAGTTTTTAGTCGTTTCTTGAAAGTAGCGAGTGACTCTGCTGTTCTGATGCAGTTAGGGAGTTCATTCCATATGTCATGTCATATGTCATGTCAAACCTATGTCATTCCATATGTTTTCCCCTCTCTCTCTCTCTCTGTTGGTAAAGCGCTGTCAACAAATATTTTTCCTCCATATCCCATAATGCACAGCGCATCGGCCTACGGCAGCTGAATTAGCCCAAAAGGCGCAGTACTTTTTGTGGTTGGACCTGTTTTAGTTCGGATCATATTCTCACCACAAACGACCCGCTCCAGGGTTCGTTTGAAAGCGTACTAAGGCCACCTCTTCAAGCAGGTCTCGGTACGCTTATTTGGTCCGCTTTTGGTGCGCACTCGAGTGCGATTGCTGCATTCTCACCTGCCCAAACCAACCGCACCAAGAGGGGAAACCAACTCTAGTGTGAAAGCACCCTAAAAGCTGCCAGTGTCTGATTAATGTTTATGTTTGTTTATTATGTTTTTAAAAATGTGACCCGAGTGCTTTTTTTGGCAAATTTACATAGTTGACATCAAAATTATTAGCCCTCCTGAATTATTCACCCCCTATATATTTTTGTCCTCAAGTTCTGTTTAATGGAGAGCTGATTTTGTTCAGCACATTTCTATTCATAACAGTTTTAATAACTCATTTCTAATTGCTAATTTATTTGCTCTTTGTCATGATTACAGCACATAATATTAGACTAGATATTCTTCAAGACACTAGTATTCAGCTTAAAGTGACATTTAAAGGCTTCACTAGGGTAATTAGGGTAAAGTTAGGGTAATTAGGCAAGTCATTGTATAACAGTGGTTTGTTCTGAAGACAATCCAACACTAATATTGCTTAAAGGGGGCCAATAATATTGACCTTAAAATGGCTTTAAATTTATTAAAAACTGCTTTTATTCTAGCCGAAATAAAACAAATAAGACTTTCTCCAGAAGAACAAATATTAGAGGAAATACTGTAAAACATTTCTGAATCTGTTCAACAACATTTGGGAAATATTTAAAAAAAAAAAGAAAAAAAAATCACAGGAGGGCGAATAATTCTGACTTTAACTGTATGTAAAGGTATTTATATATACATAACAGATTTACAAAACAGATGTTAGCAGCTTCAAACAAAGACAGTAAGTGTGAACATTTTCTGTGTCTCTCACCCGTGCTGGTGATTGTGTCTGCAGGATGCTCGCTCTTACCCATTCGTCAACACCCAGCTGGACAGTGTGGGGCGTCTGCAGGAACTCCTGCAAGGGCGTCTGGGCTCGGTGGGTCGGGCTGTGGGTGAACTGGTGGGTCTGATGGTCCTCAAACTGGCCCATGATCACATCCTCCCGTTGGACGTGTCTTGCTACAGCAGCAGCGCTCAGCAGCTCAGCTCCACTCTCAGCCAGCACGCTGCACAGCTACAGGTAAACACAACAGCTATATGCTGCTATCAGTGCTAGAATAACTTTAAATATATGAATACAATACTTTTAAAATGGTACCAGTGCCAAAGCGATACTTTTAAAATGGTACTGGTGCAAAAGCGATACTTTTAAAATGGTACTGGTGCAAAATCAATACTTTTAAAATGGTACTGGTGCAAAATCAATACTTTTAAAATGGTACCAGTGCCAAATCGATACTTTTAAAATGGTACTGGTGCCAAATCGATACTTTTAAAATGGTACTGGTGCAAAATCGATACTTTTAAAATGGTACTGGTGCAAAATCGATACTTTTAAAATGGTACTGGTGCAAAATCAATACTTTTAAAATGGTACCAGTTCCAAATTGATACTTTTAAAATGGTACTGGTGCAAAATCGATACTTTTAAAATGGTACCAGTGCCAAATCGATACTTTTAAAATGGTACTGGTGCAAAATCGATACCTTTAAAATGGTACCAGTGCCAAAGCGATACTTTTAAAATGGTACTGGTGCAAAATCGATACTTTTAAAATGGTACCAGTTCCAAATTGATACTTTTAAAATGGTACCAGTGCCAAATCAATACTTTTAAATGGTACTGGTGCAAAATTGATACTTTTAAAATGGTACTGGTGCAAAATCGATACTTTTAAAATGGTAGTGGTGCGAAATCAATACTTTTAAAATGGTACCAGTTCCAAATTGATACTTTTAAAATGGTACCAGTGCCAAATCGATACTTTTAAAATGGCACCAGTGCCAAATCGATACTTTTAAAATGGTACTGGTGCAAAATTGATACTTTTAAAATGGTACCAGTGCCAAATCGATACTTTTAAAATGGTACTGGTGCAAAATCGATACTTTTAAAATGGTACTGTTGCGAAATCAATACTTTTAAAATGGTACTGGTGCCAAATCAATACTTTTAAAATGGTACTGGTGCAAAATCGATACTTTTAAAATAGTACTGGTGCAAAATTGATACTTTTAAAATGGTACTGGTGCAAAATCGATACTTTTAAAATGGTAGTGGTGCGAAATCAATACTTTTAAAATGGTACCAGTTCCAAATTGATACTTTTAAAATGGTACCAGTGCCAAATCGATACTTTTAAAATGGCACCAGTGCCAAATCGATACTTTTAAAATGGTACTGGTGCAAAATTGATACTTTTAAAATGGTACCAGTGCCAAATCGATACTTTTAAAATGGTACTGGTGCAAAATCGATACTTTTAAAATGGTACTGTTGCGAAATCAATACTTTTAAAATGGTACTGGTGCCAAATCAATACTTTTAAAATGGTACTGGTGCAAAATCGATACTTTTAAAATAGTACTGGTGCGAAATCGATACTTTTAAAATGGTACTGGTGCTAAATCAAGCTAGTAGGGTAGGATGCTCAAAGATTAAGGTAGTTGGATTGGTTGGCACAACAGAGGGCAGTGGGGCACATGGTATCTTATTTTTATAAATGTTTTTTAAAAATTACTGATTTTATGGAATCGTATTTATATTAGGAGGTATTTTAGGATTAGATTTTAATGTGTATGTTTGTTACATGTTGACTTGTTGGTGTACAGCAGAACCTTTTTTATAAAACAAATTTCTCTTACGGGAGACAATAAAATTTACCTTGACCTTGAAAGTCGATACTGTTAAAACGGTACCAAATTGATACTTTTAAAATAGTACTGGTGCAAAAATGATACTTTTTATATGGTACCAGTGCAAAAACGGTACCAAATCGATACTTTTAAAATATCACTGGTACAAAATTGATGCATTTAAAATGGTACCAAGGGCAAAGCGTTGGAAAATTGATAAACTTAAAATGGTACCTGTGCCAAAATTAGATTAGATTAGATGATTAGATTCAACTTTATTGTCATTACACATGTACAAGTACAATGCAACAAAATGCAGTTTAGGTCTAACCAGAAGTGCAATAGCAGCAAGTGCAGGATACAGGTATAAGTTATAAAGTGCAGTTATAGAAAACTATAGTGATATTTACAGATGGATGTACTGTAAACATTATATACAGGTTGTATTAACTATGAACAGATTTATAATATATGTACAGATTGCTATTATTAATCAGAAGTGTGCAGATATATAAACATAATTACAAATGTCCATGTGTAGTGGGTATATATAGTTCAAATAAGTAAATCAGTGTAATGGAGTGCAATGAATATGTGCAAATTTTAAATGTGCAAATGTTAAACAGTGCAATGATTGTGAGAAGTATAGAGGAGAGTGGGGGGTGTATTGGAGGGTAAAAGAGTCAATGAGGGGCAGAGTTCAAGAGGGAGACAGCTCTGGGAAAAAAGCTGTTCCTCAGTCTGCTGGTTTTTGTCCGGGGGAGCCTGAAGCGCCTGCTGGAAGGCAGGAGTGAAAACAGTATGTGAGCGGGGTGAGAGGTGTCCTTCAGAATACTGCGTGCTCGGCGCAGACAGTGTTTCTTCTGGATGTCTTCAATGGCTGGCAGTGTGGTCCCTGTGATGCGAAATCAATACTATTTTGAAAATACCATGCCAAGTTGAAACATTTAAATTGGTATCTGTGTCAAAACAATTCCTAAATGAATACTTTCAGAACAGTACGGTGCCAAACCGATACCTTTAAAATGGTACCTGTGTCAAAACACTGTCTGAATTGATACTTTTTAAATGGTTCTGGTGCCAAATTGATACTTTTAAAATGGTACCAGTGTCAAAATGGTGCCAAATCGATACTTTTATAGCAGTACCAGTGTCAAATCGATACTTTTAAAAATGAACCTGTGCTAAAGCGATTAAAATGGAGCAAGTGCCAAAACTTTAGGATTTCAATACTTTAAAATCGAGACCTGTTTGCTTTTAAACAGGTGCTGGTGCCAAATTGGTGCCTGAATACAAACTTTTAAAAATACTGATGCCAAATCTCTTAAATAGATGCATGTCATACTTTTAAAATGGTACCAGTGCCAAAACAATGTGTGTGTGTGTTTTTGTGTTCAGTCTCGAGGGTTGTCTCCGCAGTGGGTTTTCAGCGCACGCGGCGATTACAGCAGAGCGGCCAAAAACCTGCTGGAGGCCATCAAAAACAGCGACACGCAGGACGAAAAACTGGCCCGACTCTACAACACACGCATCATTAGGGTGAAAACACACACACATACACACATACACACACAGAATAATTCAATTATCAATAGATTATTGCTTTGTTGTCGTTCCAAATATTTTATGTTTCAAATAATGCATCATTTATAGTGAAAAGGCTCCAATATAGACTGAACCTTGAAACCAGTTATCGCCCCATACCTACATGGGACTAGTAAGAATGGCAGAATGACCACAGCTCTTTTATTATTGATGTGTTTCCCAGGTTGAGTACTACTTTCTGTCTCAGTACGTGTCGGTGGTGGAGACGCCGTTCCGGCACGTGTTTCTGGGGCGTGGAGATCACACCATGAGCTCTCTGGCCGATCACCTGAACCAGCTGCGCTTGGAGCCGCATCGCTTCGATGAAGCCCGTTTCCGAAAACAGCTAGCGCTCTTCACATGGACACTGCAGGGCGCTGCTAATGCGCTCAGCGGAGACGTCTGGAACATCGACAACCCGCTGTAGAGACAAACAAACCGGCAACTATTTATACACTCACACACACTCAACATTACCTGTGTTTCCATCCAAAGATGCTAAATAGATTTGTGCGCACACTTAAAATATTGCATAAAACTTGGCAAATTGCTAATATTGCCATTAAAGCAGCATTTGAGGCAAAGAGTTCTTGCTAAACTTGCACTAATATAGCTAGAGGAGTGGAGTCTGCTGCACTGTCGGGATTCTCCACTGTGGTGTTTGTTCTCCTTTAATAAATGAGCTGCGCTTCAGAAGATGAAGACCAAACGGACAGATGCTTAAAGGGCCATGAAACCCCCTCGTTTCAGCAGGGTGTTTTCACACCTCTACTTTGGAAAAAGTCAGAAAAGTGGGCGTGTCCAGCTCTGTTTAGGGGGGAGTGTCAGAGGAACTAAAGTGGGATGGTGTGGGAGTGTCTATTTGGGCACGCGCGAGTTTCAGTCAAAATACTCACACAGTAGAAAGTGATGGTGTTTAACCTACGTGGACATCTGTAGTGGAATTATTTGCCAAATTATTAAATGTTGGACTTTAACTGCAGTTTGGCTCTTTCATTCAGGGAATTCATTCATGTTCCTCGCGACAAACGAGATATTTGATTCGAGGCGCTGCTCTAAGCGTGTATTTTTCATGCAATGTTTGATACCGCACGGCGAATGAGAGAAAAAAAAACTCTGCATTTCCCGGAAACTTAGATGCACACGGCAGGTAGCGTCAGAAAGCCGCGTGTGTTATTCCGTTCTCAAAATGCGGTGCTATGTTTGCACTCAGTGCAATAGTTAACTTAATTCGATACGAACAAACTGAATAAACAAAGAGCACTGGCCACTCACTTACCAAATCTGTAGAGACAGAACAATCACCAGCAACTAGAGCCGCGTCTTTATGAAGAGGAGACTAACGTTACAAGTGAATCCGGATCTCAGCGTTTGCAGATGAGAACAGCTCTCAGGTAAACAATAATCCTCCTTAGACACGTAAGTTATTGTTGTCGAGCGTCGCGTACACTGTTAATCCACACGTGACTCCAGCTGAGCTCTCACAGAGAGAAAATGAAAACAAAACTTCACTGCAGCAAACTATAAAAGCAACACTTCACGCTTGTTTTGCCAACACAACGTGGCGTCTCTGTCGTCTAAACACTGTGACAGTAATGAATATTAATGAAGTTGCACAATAGAGCGCGCTGATTGGTTTGAACCAAGCCTTACTCATGCATTAATGCATCACACTGTAAGACGTAATAAGACACACTCTGGCACAGACGTCCAGTCTGCACGCTGGAATACACGCTATTATCTCATGACCGTGACGCAGCTTCAAAAATTCATTTCAAACCGGAAGTATGAATTTGCTTGAAATAACGCAAAAACAACCAATTTACACTTTTTAGTGAAATATAGGTGTCCTGATAGTGTTTTTAGCAGTGTGGGACACATATACCACTGTCAACAGCTCAACACATGTGTTCTGGTGTTTCATGACCCTTTAAGACTGTTCTGGAGGGAAAACAGCACTTCTGTCCGAACTTCTGCACAAAACATCATTTCCTTTGCTTTACATTGTGCTCGAGACGCTGCTTCATCCATTAATGACATCCCATTATGCTCATTTCATCATCACATGATCTGTTACAACTTTTTTGATGCGCCTGCTGGTGTTTCCATCATTTTCGATTTTATTCTTTTTTATTGGATAAAATGTTGGCGACACGGTGGCTCAGTGGGTAGCACGATCGCCTCACAGCAAGAAGGTCGTTGGTTCGAGTCCCGGCTGGGTCAGTTGGCATTTCTGTGTGGAGTATATAGGGCTATAGGGGAATTGATCAACTAAATTGGCTGTAGTGTATGTGTGTATGGGTGTTTCCCAGTACTGGGTTAAAGCTGGAAGGGCATCCGCTGTGTAAAACATATGCTGGAATAGTTGGTGGTTCATTCCGCTGTGGCAACCCCTGATAAACAAGGGACTAAGCTGAATAAAAATTAATGAATAAATAAAATGTTTATGGTGGCACTCACAGCAAGAAGGTTACTGGTTCGAGTCCCGGCTTGGTCAGTTGGTGTTACTGTGTGGAGTTTGCATGTTCTCCTCGTGTTGGTGTGGGTTTACTCTGGGTGCTCCGGTTTCCCCCACAGTCCAAACACATGCGCTATAGGGGAACTGATCAATTAAATTGGCTGCAGTGTGTGTGTGTGAATGAATGAGTGTGTATGGTTGTTTCCCAGTACTGGGTTGCTGGAAGGGCATCCGCGGCGTAAAACATATGCTGGAATAGTTGGTGGTTCATTCCGCTGTGGTGACCCTTAATAAATAAGGGACTAAGCTGAAGGAAAATGAATGACTGGTCAAATGTTTATCCTACTTAGTTGTCTGCGTGTGTTTATGCATTTTCAAAATTTTGGTATCACCATTAAATAGTTTTTATGCAATATTTCAAAATGTGCATACAATTATGTGGATGGAAACGCAACTAATGACTGGAATTTCACTGCACAACGTCTGGTTCATTTGTTCTGCTCGATACCACTGGTTTACTATGTTCTTTCTCGTCTTTTGTTCATGAACTTGTCAGTGACCTCAAGCTACGTCTATATTAATTCAAAGACTTTTGATATTCAAAAAGAAAGCCCACTCGTATTACCACCCATAAGACAAAACATGCATATTACATATATGACATACAAGCTCATATCTGGATTTCACATATGTAAAACATGTCATATATGCAACATGTATTTTGAAATATTGCAAAAATGTCCTCTTACATATATATATATATATATATATATATATATATATATATATATATATATATATATATATATATATATATATATATATATATATTTCAAATATATTCAAAAGTATTAGAAATAATTTTATAAATGTGCTTGGCTTGAATAAACGCAGCTTTTAATTGTTTTAAAGCCATGTTAAGGTCAATATTATTCACCCCCTTCAGCAATATAGTGTTGGATTGTCTCCAGAACAAACCACTGTTATACACTGACTTACCTAATTACCCTAACTTTACCCTAATTACCCTAGTGACGCCTTTACATGTCACTTTAAGCTGAACACTAGTGTCTAGAAGAATATCTAGTCTAATATTAATTACTGTCATCATGACAAAGAGAAAATAAATCAGTGATTAGAGTTATTAACACTATTATGATTAGAAATGTGTTGAGAAATATACTCTCCATTAAACAGAACCTGGGGAAGAAATATAAAATAATTACAGTTTAACAGGAGGGTAGACTGTATGACTATATCTATGTTTGAACATATATGCACACAGGGCTTTACATTTACTTTTTTGATCACCAGCCACATTGGCTAGTAGTTTTCCAACGTTACTAGCCACTCTGCATTTTCACTAGCCACAACTTTGTTGTTGGGAAAATATTTTTATATGCATAAATATGACTTTACATGCTAAAATGACTTGATTTAGTGTTAGTATTTTGTGTTATGTCCACATGCCTTCTCATTCATTTCACATTTTGTGTGTCGTGTATGAGCAAATGGGTTTCATAGTGTTATACTGCAATTAGTTTTTATTTCACGTGACTTTTCAGAACTCAAAATTAAGGATTTAGCAAATTTATTTAATTTAAAATTAAAAATTATTTCTTAGCCACAAATATTAAAAGTGTCAACACAATATAAATGTAGCTGTATACTTTTTATTTAACAAAACATTTAATTTAATAAACCAAAGAAAAACAACTGACTTAAATAAATTAATTATTGTCATGTATCAAAAATATGCACAGTAATCTGTCCTTGCTGAAGGTCTCTCAGATCAGTTAACTACACATAAATAGAGAGTTAATCTCATATTAAAGCAAATGTTGTTGTAAAAATTGATAACTAAGCCATAAAAAACTAAAATAACCGTAAGCAAAAGAAAGCAGCTGAAAAACATACTGTGATAATGGAAGGATGATCAGACGGTTAAGGCCAATTAATAATCTGTTCAAAGCGAAAGCAACCGGTGCTGCCTACAAACAGACATATTTGGAGCTCTTGAATGCATCAAGACTGTGTCTGTGTGTGCATTAGCATTCCTTTTTTGCTTGACTATTTGAAAGAGATCCGATCACAGTTGTGTTCCAGGCACGCGTGCTTCAAGGAAGGAAACAGGAGCGCGCATCACATCAGCTGTTAACGCAAGTGATTATCCTCTTATTCGGTATTCATCTGCTTTCTTCTTCTCGCGCGAATGCAATTTTAGTTAGTCGTGCTGTTTCTCCATTCTAAGATCACATTTGCACGCATATTGGGTCATTCTTCTAGTCGAACTCTGCTTTTAAGAAAACCAAAATTAAAAAATTATTTTCAACCAGACAAAGTGGCTAGTGGAGATGTCTGTCTAACCCGCCAAAGCTGAAATCGACCCGCATTTGGCGGGTTGGCGGGTGTTAATGTAAAGCCCTGAATGCACATATTTAAATTCCAATGATGATTGAAAAAATGTATTAGCAGACAGCTTTGCATGATTTTAAAATATGTTCCATATATGACACCCAAGGGCGTAGCACCAAATTCTGGGCCCTGTACCCTCTCAATGTCAGTGGGCCCCCTACACATTTTTTTTATTATTATTTGAATATAAACATGCACAAATAGTGTTTTAATCTATAATCAAATCAGATTATAATAATGACTGGTTCTTTCATTCAACACCAAATTGATGCATTTGGCCTACTTGTGCTCAAATACCTTTAAACCGTAGGCTACATCGGGTTTGTGTACTGACATTTTGATCCATGATACTGATGCAAGTTTTGATTTAAAAACATTTATTTTTGAACAGGAGAACACGAGACAACTGTACCCTCAGAAACGTTAGCTGGCCTGGCCCATAATTTACTTACAGCAACAAGCAGCCTGGTTGACAAACTAAGCTAAAGATTTAAGATTAGCATACATACATTACAGGGCTCGAAATTAACTTTTTTACTTGGCAGCACTGGTGCTCCCAACTTCAAAAAGTTAGGAGCATCCCAAAAAATTTAGGAGCACCCATTTTCTTTTTAGTTATGCGCCGATCTTGATTCTTAATGGCCGATTTTGATTAGCACACGTACATCTCGGAGATGTCTATTTGACGTCTGCATTCACATCTGCAAGACATCTACAAGACGTTTCCTATCAGATGTGAAATAGACTTCTATTAGACATCTTTAAGATGTTTGTGATTCAGAATGTGTGTAAAACTGACATCATACAGACGTCTGCCAGACGTTTGCATACAGCAGGTGCTTTCCAGATCAAGAGATCATTAACAGACATCTTGCAGACGTATACAGACACAAAATATCTAATACAACGGCATTTCAACCTTTATACCATTAAAAGGGATAAATCAAGTATATCATTTCTTAAATTAGTATTACTTAATTGTTTAGATTTTTAAAAGGCACATTAACTTCTTTCACATTTACACATGGATCGATAATTGCAATAATTTGACCATAAACAGCTGAAAAAAATTATTGGAAATAAAAATTAATTCTCTGTCACAAGGCGCTTTAGGAGCGCTGAAATATTACGGTTTCCCTAGTAATGACTGTACACCAGGGTTTTTCAAAGTCTAAGACAGTGGGCCTCCCTTTTGACACAACTTATCCATTGCCGCCCCCCTCCTCCCAAATACCCACGCACACACACACACACACACACACACACACAAAAATTCTGGAGGTTTTCCTGCTACCTCATCATGCTTGGTTTCAAGGTGTCGCCGAAGTTTAGCGGGTCTCGTGCTGTCATTAGCCAAAATATCTTGACAAACCACACATAAAGGTCGTGGTTCATCAGCTGGTACTGTCCACGTAAATCCTAAACTCAAATATTGATCATCATATCGTCGTCTTTTGGGTTTAAGCCCTAAACTTGAAGGCTTTGAATCGGGGGGTCTCAGAAACCGATCCATTGTATTAGCAGGCATATACCTGTATTGGCGGGCTTCCCAAACAGAAGCGAATTCACAGCTATGGCCTTCTGGGTAAAAAATGTTTTCTTATTTTTGACGTTTTTTTTTTTTTTTAGCTTTGTTTAATTAAAACGTTTAAAAAATATTTTAAAATACAAATAATAATTAAACTTAATAATTATATTTTTATTATATAATATTTTTCCCCGCGCCTCCCCTGACATGCTCTGGCGCGCCCCAGGGGAGGCGCGCCTCACACTTTGAAAACCCCTGCTGTACACAAATCAGCATTATATGCGACCAAAATGGTCGCAATTTCGAGCCCTGCATTAGCAGCAGCTGTCTGGAGTTGACTATGTTAACTTTAATTAGATGTAGTTTCATAACAAGCAAACTCAGTTCACCTTTTGAAAAGAAAGCAGTCATCAGCTGCTTCCCCTCATTCTGCCTCCTTTCTTTTTCCTTCCTGTCTTTCTTTTTTTGAAAGCCCGATTTGGGCTTTTTGCGCAGCATGATCAGGCTCTACTGACTGCGTTACTTGTTTGCCGCCGGCTGCCGTCTATGGGTGGACTAAACCATTTCCGGGTGGGGGGGGGTGTTATCAATATATTTTGAAATGAATAATGACATTGACATCAATTGGAGTGGCCAACTAATTCGAAGTAGGCTACAAAAAAAAAAAAAAAAAAAAAAAAATTGGTGGGATTTTAAAGGGCCCTCTCCCTAGACGGGCCCTGGGTAGTCAGGTCCACTTTTCCCCCCACTACCACGCCCATGATATATGTGAAATCCAAATATAAACTTGTATGTCATATATGTAATTTGCATATATTTACATATATTAGACTTCTATGTATCAATGTGTTGTTACAGCACTACTGCAGAATACCGCCTTTACATGCATCTTTTATTATTAATACCTCTGTTTTGACTTTTCATGATACAAAATGAAAACTATGTTCATAAATGCACCTCTGTGAACATGATCTTCAATACACAGGATAAAACGTGTCTCAGTGTGGATGAAACATGCTGCGTAATATTTCCAACATGTCTGGATTAGTGTAGACGCAGCATTGTCAAGCGCTGATGATCTCCTTGTAAATTAATTGTCAATTAACAGTTATAATCGAGAAGCGATTTGTATTTATTACGTGTTAATGAGACTCTTTTGAATGCGAGCAGTAATTATCGAGAGCAGTGACTCTCATAATTATGACAGTCATACTGTCGTCCAATCAAAAAGCAGCATCTGCTATCAATCAGCTCTCTGTGGTGTCACGTGACTCGTCAGACTGCGGTGACATCATAGAGCGGTGTTACATGTAGTGTCATCCACCTGTCTGATGAAAATAAAGTCATGCTACAAATAACCCGTATTCGTAGTTGAATTTGATTGAGGTGTGCTTATTTACCTGTTTTACATGGAAAGAGATGCAAAGGATGTTTTGAGATCTAGAGTTTTCACCTAGTGCACAGGTGTCAAACTCAGTTCCAAAAGGGCCGCAGCTCTGCACAGTTTAGTTCCAACCCTAATTAAACACACCTGATCAAACTAATTGAGTCCTTCAGGCTTGTTTGAAACCTACAGGTAAGTGTGTTGGAGCAGGGTTGGAGCTAAACTGTGCAGGGCTTCGGCCCTCCAGGAATTGAGTTTGACACCCCTGACCTAGGGCATGTCTGTGGCGGACTGACAAAGTTCAGTGCATCACTATTGTAGTGGCTATTTTCTTTAAAGAGGCTCTCTCAATGGTCAAGAAGACAAAGGGCCCTATCATACACCCGGCGCAGTGTGGCGCAAGGCATGGCGCAGTAGTCTTTTGGTAGTTTCAGCTTGGCGCAAGAGTGGTTTTGAGGCGTTGCGCTACGCTGTTTAAATAGCAAATGCATTAGCGCTCATATGTGCGCTCATAGGTGATCTGCTCTAAAAAGGAAGCGTTCTGAGGCGGACCACTGGCGCGTCACTATTGAGAAACTATAATAGATTTTTCATTAGACCAAAACTAACCCAGTCTAAACTCCAGCGCAGAGTTGCGCCTCACTTACACACTGCTTAATACACACAAGAGAGCAATAGGCAAATATCTTTACACATGAAAAAATCTAAATATTAAGGATATATATAGAATATAATAAGAATAGATATAGAATATAAATATAAAGGATTAAAATATTATAAAACATATTATTTTCCAGCCTACATAAATATGAAAAATCACTGCTTTTATGTCTTCTTCATCTCTGAGGCTTTTTCAGTTCATTCATAACAATCTGCTTTTGTATATTGTTATTATTATTAGCAGTATTATTTATTATATCCATATTTATATTTGTTTTATTAAAAACAAGCTTAGATTTGTCCACCTGTCAGGTTTTAGAGCATATGGGGCACAGCATGTGTTTTAGGATATAACTCAGGTTTTTGAGCACACTTCATTATTATTGTTCATTTATTCGTTTGCTGGAAATTAGAACTGAATTTAGAAATAGTTTTAAACGAATCTTTGCGCTTAACAAACAAAAGTATTTATTTATAGACTAAGTGATGTCTTTGCGTAAAGGTTTCCCTATGCAAGAGCGAATGTGAAAGTAGATCCATTATCTCTCATTCTCACGCAGTAGATGCTCTGTTTAACTGTTTTCTGTGAACTGTTTGCTTGTGAAATGCTCAGTTTTTCCACTTAGACTTGCTTTACGTCCTGTAAATAGTGAATGCGCTCTTGGCGTGACGCAGCTGGCTCTTAAAGGGAATGGGAGATGAGACTCTAACTGGTTTATTCTCAAAACACACCTATAACTCATTAAGAAAATAAACTCAACCCTTTTAGACCATGCGCCGCAGCGCAAAGCGGATTTTCATGTCCTTAAATCAGCAAAAATGCATCCTGACACGCCCTGAAAGCGTTTGCGCCCTGCGTTTTGCGCTCTGCGCATGGACCGTCAAAATAGAGCCCGAAGTCTTCCCCCAAATGTCTATTTTAGGCTGCTTTCACACCTGTGAATCGATTAATTTGTTCCGAAACAGGGATTAAAAATGTTACATTGTTGCTCTTTGCTCTTGGAGCGGTTCACTTTCACACGGCAAAGTTTCTAAACGGACCAAAAGAGCTAAAACAAGTCACGTGCGAGTAAACTCTCCTCACATTGGTCAGAGTTTCATGGTTTATTTTGCAGCGTCCCGCTCAGCTGTCAGGGAGGTGGTGGTTTGGTGGTGTTTGACAGGGTGCGCGCGCGACGTGTCTGAAGAGTGAGGAGGGATGCGGTGGGGAGGGATGAGAAGGGTGCGTGACATATTTGAGGACCGGGAGAAGACACGCGATTTCCAGGAGATTATCACTCGTTTACAGACATCCGCGAGTCTCTTTGCTTTCTTACTACAATCGATCCACTGAGTTCATTTCTATCCAGCTGAGACCACCTCATTCAGGCGATCTCGGAGCGATTGTTTTGGCGCAGATCCGAGCGCGAGTGCTGGATTCACATATGCCAAACAAACCATGCTAACTGGCAAACGAGACGGGTTCCCAAACTGAGATCTAAGTGTGAGCACCCTTATTCTTTGTAAAGAAGGTCACAAAGTCCAACAACAACGTAATTCATTCCTTCATTTTCTCTTCGGCTTAGTCCCTTTATTAAACCGGGATCGCCACAGTGGAATGAACTGCCAACTTATCCAGCAAGTTTTTACGCAGCGGATGCCCTTCCAGCCACAACCCATCTCTGGGAAACATCCACACACACATTCACACACACTCATACACTACGGACAATTTAGCCTACCCAATTCCCCTATAGCGCATGTGTTTGTACTGTGAGGGAAACCGGAGCATTGGAGGAAACCCACGCCAACACAGGGAGAACATGCAAACTCCACACAGAAACGCCAACTGAGCCGAGGTTCGAACCAGCGACCTTCTTGCTGTGAGGCGACAGCACTACCTACTGCACCACTGAGCTGAAAAAACTCAAGATAATTTGTAAAATAACATGGACTGAATCATCTGCTAATTTTCATTTTAGAGGAAAATTAATCCTTTCATCCAAAAATGTGTCAATTATTTCTAAACATGCAGCGTTTTACCCAAATAACAAGAATTATTTACTATGAAAATGTGTTTTATTAAACAAAACAACTCATTACCCAGCTGTTGGAGTATAATCATCAGGCCTGACGTCTGCTGGACTATATACTGTAGGAGGTGTTGGATATTCACCAAGCGGCAACCTCCTGCTCTCCCTCAGGAAGCCAATACTGCAGTAACTAAAACTGCAATTCATCCGAAATTCCGCTAGTCCTGCCGCTCCTGGCTCCAAAACAGAGCAAATTTCAATTGAGCCCACTGTTAGAATGGCCAACTTTACAGCAGAAAAAAGGTGTTTACAGCCTGCTACAAAGAATGATTTTGGGTAATACAGGTAATATTACCCGTCATGACAACTGTGAGGGGGTGAATTTTTTATAACTCATCCGTTTCCTTTATATTAAGTTTGCATAATTAAGGGCGTGGCCACTTGAGTGACAGCTAGATCTCGTTGGTCGCCGTCACGTCACCTCAGCTGAATCCTGCAGATTAGCCACTGAACTCGGCATATTTATCGTATTTCTGTGTTGTTTTATGTGGCTTTACACAGTCGACTGCCTTTTGGACTTGTTTCCTACAATTATTAGATGGCATGGCATGCTGAGTGCACTTAATTGTGCTCACAAACCATTCACGTGGCCTCCGTTTCCCATGTGAGTAAAGTTATATACTTATATACCATCTCTATACATGTATTTGTTTTATTTAAGATCATTTATCGTTTATATTTAGAGCTGTAATGCACTGCAGAATCTGTCAGATTGATTAGCTGTAGGCTCTAGATCAGTCATCTGAAGCGTTGTCATACAGTGTTATGCTGGAGTTCATCAATAGTCCTGCATTTACTTACACAGACTATATCTGAAGTGTTTGGAAGTAATTCACGTTTTCCTCCTGTTGAAAAACGTCATGAGAGCAATGTTTAGTGGCTCTGTGTATTACAGCAGTGTTTTTTAAAGTCTAAACACTTTATTGATATAGTGTACAGCCAAGCACAAGTGTTCAGAACACAAGCGAGTCGCAGGTGATAAAGTATTAAGCGTTCTCCCAGAGTAAAGTGTTTCTGAACCAGGTCCAAGCAAAATGCCAGCAGTGTCTGTAGCTCCGCCCACTCTCCGCCTCTTTGCCCTTGTTTGGTATCCCGCCGTGGGTGTGATGACGCGTGACCAAAATGGCGGTTGGCCGCGCCTACTTGTGGCTTCTTTTGCGCTCTTTAGAAACCTATGGGTGACGTCACGGACACTCCGTCCATATATTTTACAGTCTATGATATTCACACAGCTTCATCTGCATTAAACTGAACTCAGATATAATAACACAGAGAATATGCAAAGAGGAAAACACATTTAGCATCATTTTACAAACACAACAACAGAGAGAAGTGATCAGGCCCGGATTGGCTTATCGGGAGGACCGGGAGAATTCCCGGTGGGCCGGTCTGTTTTTTGGCCGCGAGGGCCGGTGTCCCTAGCTCCAGAATCTGTTGCTCTCAGCAGTCACATTTTTAAAATTTTTTTATTTATTTACTTGACCACAGCCTTTTTATTCATTATTTTACCTATTTTCTCGCAGCTTTGTGAGCAATATGCAGCCTGCAGGTTAATAAGCCAGATGAGACTCAAATCTATATATAGGTTGTGGTCCAGTGGTTAGCTCATTAGGTTAAGACGTCACTGTCCCGGGTTCGATTCTCGTTAAAGTAATTTTTTTTTTTTCATATTTATTGTTAAGACATATAATACTGTTAGGGTTGTTGAACAAGTTCTAAAGCAGCTGTTTTCTCAAAAAAAGACGTGATAGTGTCATTAGAAACTGAATTGGAAATGACCTTATTTTAATATAGTCAGTGGTGAACTGAGGTGGGCCGGTCTGAGGCTTGAAACTCCAGGGCTGAAAAGAAGTCCCACTCCGGCCCTGGAAGTGATTTACAATGAGGAGATGGTATTAGAAACGATCTTTAAAATAGCAAAGGCTTTAATGTGCGTGCAGCTGAAGTGTTTCCATGTTAACGTGGTTCTGCTCCTGACGGTCAGTAATGATGAAGGTGAGTATGATTCATCTGCATGCAGTTAAATATAAATTAATGAACATTATTATCAGTTGAAATGAACTTTCTTTCGCAGGGTCGGCCATCGGGATCTTCTTCACAGCGGTCGAGTGAATGATGTCATATTCCGTGAAAGCTTCGCCCGTCATGATGTCATCTCCTGTGGAAGACAGGTCACAGCGCTTTTTTTTTATTTGAAGTTTCATGTTATTATTTCGGGCAGCAGGGTGGTGCAGTTCGTCGCACAACAGCAAGAAGGTCGCTGGTTTGAGTCCTAGCTGGGTCAGTTGGTGTTTCTGTGTGGAGTTTGCATGTTCTCCCTGTGTTGGCGTGGGTTTTCTCTGGGTGCTCCGGTTTTAGGGGAATTGATGAACTAAACTGGCTGTAGTGTATGTGAGTGTGTGCTAGAGTGTGTATGGGTGTTTCCCAGTAATGGGTTGCTGGATAAGTATGCTGGATAAGTTAGCGGTTCATTCCGCTGTGGTGACCCCTAATTAATAAAGGGACTCAGCCGAAAATGAATGAATGAATGTTATTTTCTTTTCAGTTTAGTCCCTTTATTAATCAGGGGTCACCACAGTGGAATGAACCGCCAACTTATCCAGCATTTGTTTTACGCAGCAGATGCCCTTCCAGCTGCAACCCAGTACTGGGAAAACGGGAGCACCTAAGCCAACACAGGGAGAACATGCAAACTCCACACTGAAATGCCAACTGACCTAGCCGGGCCTCGAACCAGCGACCTTCTTGCTGTAAGGCGATCGTGCCACCCACTGCGCCACCGTGACCACGCCCCTTTCATGTGATCATTATCATCTGCTGATGTCTGTGTGAATTGATGATGTGTTTGACTGACCGCTGTCGGCTGCGTCTTCATCTGCGCTTGTCTTCCTCATCACCTCCAGCACTTTCATCACTTCCTCCTTCCTCACTCCCTTCTTCCTCCTCTTCTCCCTCACTTTCACCTTCTTTGTGTTCTCCATCCTCTTCTTCTTCCTCCTCTTCCTCATTTTCATTTCCCCCCTCTTCCTCCTCCTCTTCATTCCCTACCTCCTCCTCCCCCTCTCCGTTTCCTCCTTTCTGATCGCCTTCTTCCTCGTTATTTCCTCCTTCCTCTTCCTCATCTCCTTTACCTCCTTTCTCATCAGCGTTTCCTCCTTCCTCATTTCCTGCTTCCTCTTCCTCGTTCCCTCCTTCCTCCTCTGCCGTCTTCTCTTCATTGCTGTTTCCCTCAGAGTCGCTCTAAAATAGGCAGAAACCAGTGATGGGTGAGTTACTTTAAAAGAAAAAAAGTAACAGATTGCAAATGACTACAGGAAAATTGTAATCTAATTATAATATTAATTACACTGCGCCACCGTGGCCACGCCCATATCAATCATTTTCAAGTAATTTACCCACCTGTGTGTGTGTGTGTGTGTCTGTGTGTGTGTGTGTGTGTGTGTATGTATGCATAAGCGAGCATGATCGTATGATTGTGTGATTATGTGATTGTGTGTGTGTGTGTGTGTGTATGTTAGCAAGAGTGTATTATTGTGTGTGTGTGTGTGTGTGTGTGTGTGTAAGCAAGAGTGTATTATTGTGTGTGTGTGTGAGTGAGAGTGTGTGTGTTTGTGTGTGTGTGTGAGAAAATCAAATTGTGCATGTGCTTGTGTCAGTGTGTGAGCGAGAGTGTATGATTATGTGATTGTGTGTGTGTGTGTGTGTGTGTGTGTGTGTGTGTGTCTGTGTGTGAGAGAGAGAGTGAGCGCAAGAGTGTATAATTGTGTGTGTGTGTGTGTGTGTGTGTGTGTGTGTGTGTGAAAATCAAATTGTGCATGTGCTTGTGTCAGTGTGTGAGCAAGAGTGTATGATTATGTGATTGTGTGTGCGTGTGTGTGTGTGTGTGTGTGTGTGTGTGTGAGAGAGAGAGAGAGAGTGAGCACAAGAGTGTATGATCGTGTGTATGTGATTGTGTGTGTGAGTGAGAGTGTATGATTGTGTGTGTGTGTGTGTGTGTGTGTGTGTGTGTGTGTGTGAAAAACAAATTGTGCATGTGATTGTGTCAGTGTGTGAGCTTTTTGTGTATGTGATTGTGTGTGTGCGCATGTGAGCAAGAGTATATGATTGTGTCTGTGTGGGTGTGTGTGATTGTGTATGTGTGTGTGTGTTTAAGTATGTGTGTGTAAGAGGGTGTGATTGTGTGTTTTTTTGCATGTGTGTGTGTGTTTCTTACTCCATTGTCTTCTGAGCTCTCTGATCGTGTGACTCTTCTCTGCATCTGTGTATATTTGAGAAAAGCTTTATTTAGCAACACCGTCATTTCATTAGCCAAGCGTTTCCTGAAACTGTAGTTAAATGTAATGATGTTCCACAGAAAATCAGCATTACCTTTTTTCCACAGTTTGAGATTAGGTAATAAACATATTGTCTACAGAACAAGCCACTGCCTGCCGAATTAATCCAACTTGTCTAAATAACCTGATTAAGCCTTTAAATATCACTTCAAACTGAATACTAGTGTCTTAAAAAATATCTGGTCAAATATGATGTGCCGTTATACTGAAACACTGGAACACTAAATCACTGAACTACTGTATCCTCATAACAACAAAACTTATGGCTAATGATGGATTTGGGAAACCACTAATTGCTTAATTATAATTGTAGCAGCAAAACTTGTGGCTAATGATAGATTCGGAAAACATTTTGTTCATAACAATAGAACATGCAACTAACGATAGATTCAGGAAACAGAATTGCTAAACTTTATTTGTAGACTAATGACAAAATCTGAGGCTAATTATGAACTTGAAATATAACAAATCACTGAACTATATTCGTAATGACATAATTTGCGACTCACAATTAAATCAAGAAAACAAAAATTGCTGAACCATATTCGTAACAGCAGAATTTCTGGTTACCGATGGATTCGGTAAACACTAAATCACTGAACTATATTTGTAACGACAGAATTTGTTGCTAACGATGGATTCGGTAAACACTAAATCACTGAACTATATTTGTAACGACAGAATTTACGGCTAACGATGGATTCGGTAAACACTAAATCACTGAACTATATTTGTAACGACAGAATTTGTTGCTAACGATGGATTCGGTAAACACTAAATCACTGAACTATATTTGTAACGACAGAATTTACGGCTAACAATGGATTCGGTAGACACTAAATCACTGAACTATATTTGTAACGACAGAATTTACGGCTAACGATGGATTCGGTAAACACTAAATCACTGAACTATATTTGTAACGACAGAATTTACGGCTAACGATGGATTGGGTAAACACTAAATCACTGAACTATATTTGTAACGACAGAATTTACGGCTAACGATGGATTCGGTAAACACTAAATCACTGAACTATATTTGTAACAACAGAATTTACGGCTAGCAATGGATTCGATAAACACCAAATCACTGAACTATATTTGTAACAACAATTTGGGGCCAACATAAGATTTGGGAAACACTAAATCACTAAACTATATTCGTAATGACAGAATTTGCGGCTAACGATAGATTCGGAAAATACTAAATCACTGAACTATATGTGCAACAACAGAATTTGCTGCTATTGATGGATTCAGGAAACACTTAATTGTTGAACTATATTCGTAACCATAGAACTTGCAGTTAACGATGGATTTGGGAAATGCTAAGTCACTGAGCTATATT